>NC_080066.1:60122583-60422583 GCF_949987535.1 Balaenoptera acutorostrata | reverse complement strand
GGAGACCCTGGTGAACAGAAGCTGTCTAGGCCTGGACTGGGAGCCGGGGGAGAGGGAGACGCTGATCAAGTTCAGCTCTGCTGCATGGGCCACAAGGACCCAGAAGCTTGGGGATTTTGTGGCTGGCATGACCTGGAGCTCCTAGCTCAAAGATGGGCACTCAGGGAGAGAGGGATGTAAGCTATGAAAGCTAAATCAGAGCCAAGCCAAGAGACCTAGGCCACAGCACACAGTGGCAGCTGGTGTGATATGGGAAGCCTGGGCCAAGGCTTGTGCCTGGCACATGGTAAGAGCTCAAAAAGTAATGATAGAACCAAATTCCCACCAGCAGACCTCATGCACCCTGGCCCACCACACTGGGGTTCTGCCTTGTGATGTTAAACATATGAAGCCAGTACACAGACAAACAGCCAGAGGCCCTCTCCCTGCCTGGTCCTTCCTGGCCTCAGGCCACACATCACCTCCAGGAAGCCCTTGGTGTTCACTGTAATCTGGCTTCCTCTGCTCGGAGTGTGGTCTGGGGGAGCCGCACTGGGCAGACCCCAGCCAGCCCCATGGTGTGAGCTTGGCATGGAAGTCTCTTGCCTGGATTCCGACTCTAGGTCCAAGTATGACCTAGTGCTGCTCATAACCATGTGGTCTTGGGCAAGCTACTTAACCCTTCCAAGCCTCCATTTCCTCATCCATAAATGGGGACGAATAATAGTACCTGTTGTTATTTCTCCTAGAGCTGTGTGAGGTTTCAGTGAGAAGTGCCTGGCATACGAGAAGCACTTAATATGTGTTAACTGGATGAATGAACGAGTGAATGAATGAAGAGGGGCTTGCCTAGGGTGTGGCCTAGGGAAACAACTCCTGGCTGGTTAGGACAAGAAAGAGCTGGGCCAAACCCTCTCCATCACTCAGAAGGCAACAGGGGGGCTTCCCTGGTGGCACAGTGGTTGAGAATCTGCCTGCCAATGCAGGGGACACGGGTTCGAGCCCTGGTCTGGGAAGATCCCACATGCCGCGGAGCAACTGGGCCCGTGAGCCACAACTACTGAGCCTGGGCTTCTGGAGCTTGTGCTCCGCAACAAGAGAGCCCGCGACAGTGAGAGGCCCGCGCACCGCGATGAAGACTGGCCCCCGCTCGCCGCAACTAGAGAAAGCCCTCGCACAGAAACGAAGATCCAACACAGCCAAAAAATAAATTAATTAATTAATTAAAAAAAAAAAAAGAAAGCAACAGGGGCCAGCAGGCGAGGGCATAGAAGAGAATGACAGTGAGGAGAACACCTCCAGGCCTGGGAGGAGGTCTGTGGGACCCCTTCTTGGCAGCAGGCGGGGAGGGAGAAGAGGGTTAAAGGTGGGAGCCATCCCAGGACTACTTGAGTCATCACGAGATTGAATTGCAGGCGCCCAATTTACATGATACATGATAAAGCTCCTTTTGGAAGGAGTGGAAATAACTTTGGTTTTAAGAAATGATTTAGCCATGAAGAAAGACATTGAGAGACAGAAATAAATGTGAATGCCCAGTCCAAATTCATTCCCCTCAAAAAATGGTCCGACTCCCTGGAAATTGGTGTTGTAAGAGGCATCTCCACCACTCCCACCCAGAGTCTGCCCCAGAGGACCCCCACCCAGAAGAGGTGAGGTGCCCAGTTGCCTAGGAGGGGAAACAGCTTCAAATCCTACAAGTCAGTTCTTTTGTTTAATTCTTTATTCTATGATCTTTATCACCCCACCCCTTTCAAAAGCTGTGGTCCCTATGGGTCATGGGGTAACATCAAGGAGGCAGAAAGTAGCTTGGCTTGTGGGATCTTAGGAGATTTTATTGCCATCTCAGGATGTGGACCTCCCTCGCCTGGAGCTGCAGGGGACATTTCAGTTGCACTTCACAGTCTTGATTTCAATCCTCCTCTCTCCCACCACTATGACAACCAGGGTTTTTACTAGAAGGCCTCAGCATGACATCGTGACCTCCACCCAACATTTATTGGGTGATGCCTCTCCTGGGAGCCCCCAACCCTCACGGGCCTCAATTTGTGAGCTTGTGGGGTCCTACGACATTCACCTTGATGTTTGAGCGCCAGTTCCTCCAGCATGATGTCCAACATCAACAGGTCAGATGAATACCAATATATTACATAAATCCTACAGGTCAACCAGGAAAACAGTAAAGGCCGACTATCCAAGGCAAAACAGGGGTAAATGATGATTTACCTGATTCAGGTTAATTAAGGGAATACAAGCTGACATAGGACTCAAATATGGCCTGATCCAGGAGAAGTGTGGGAAGGAAGGAAATGCCAACTCTAGCAGCCTGTCCTTGGACCCTGACAGGGAAGCAGAGTCCACATCTGCTGTCCCAATTCCAATAGAAGCCACCTATGGGAGATCCATTGGTGACCCCTACAAACCACTGTTCCCAGTGTTCCAGGCTTTGTGTGGCCCCTCCCACTCTGGGCTTGGCCACGTGACTTGCCTTGGCCAATGGGACATTAGCAAGTGTGATACAAGCAGAGCCCACAAGCTCTTCTGGAAACCCAGCTGCCTCACTGTGAGGAACTTCAAGCCATCCTGGTAGAGAGAGAGAGTCACATACAGAGGCCCTGGAAGGTGAGACACTTCATGAGGAAGAGTTCACGTGGAGGAGAGAGAACCAAGACATTCCAGCCGAGCTCCCAGGTAAATTCAGTCATGTGAGTGGCCCCAGCCAACTCCACGTGGAGAAGAACCTGTCAACCCATAGAATAGAGAGAAAGAATAAGTTGTTTTAGCCACAAAGTTTTGGGATGTCTTGTTATGCAGCAATAAAAACCTTAGAGCTTTATGAAAATGAGGTGGTGAATTCTCCATTCCTGAGGCTATTTAGCTAAAGCCCTGTTGGGGCCAAACTGTGGAGATAATGTTTGCACTGAGTAGGAGGTTGGACTAAGATTACAGAAACCATCCATCAAAGCTTATCTAAATCATGCAAACATTCCATCCTCAAATATGTTAGCTAGGGAGTGAGTATAGTGGTCAAGGCCCTAGACTCAGACTTTCAGGGTTCAAATCCTGGCTCTGCTATTTACTAGCCATGTGACCTGAGGCAAATTACTTAACCACTCTAAGCCTCGATTTCTCCAACTCTAAAATAAGATAACAATAGTATCTAGTTCTCACAAGGGGATTGTAAAGATTAGATGAAATAATGTATATAAAGATCTTGGAACAGTGGCTATGACATAGAAGTTAGCTAATATTACCCATAATAACACGTATTATCTCCCAGATAGCCTCTCACACAGCAACAGATCCAAAAGCTCTAGTAATGCCACAAGTCCAGATTTCTGGCTCATATAATATGGTCTCAGGAACTAAGGTGGTCTCCCAGGCTCTGTCAATGCTAAAACTCTGTGGCTCTCTCCTTCCCTCTCTCCCTTCCTTCCCGTCACAACACCACACTGCTCCATATTGCAGTCTTTGTGATTTATTATTTTCATATTCCCTCTTTTCAAGGATGAGTCCAAGGATGCTGAGGGGTGTTGGGCCCACTATGGCAAATAGCAGGGCATATAGGATTAGGCCCGGGAGCACTTCCCACTGCATCTCATTAAGAGTGACCCCAGAATGAGAAATTAAGAAAATAATCCCATTTACAATTGCATCAAAAAGAATAAAATACCTAGGAATAAATTTAACCAAGAAGGTGAAAGACCTATACACGGAAAACTGTAAGACATTAATGAAAGAAACTGAAGAAGATACAAATACAGGTTCCTTTCACTATACAAAAGTAGAGCATTCTTACAAAAACTTTCATAAGCTGAAATGATGTAAAGAGAAGAAGCAATTACCTTAGGACATTTTTTACATCTTATGTCGATGTAAAAAATAAATCTAGATAAGGCACAGATGCTCACAGACACAGTTCAAAGCTACGATAGCTTGATGCTGAGATGCTGAGTGTAGTTCCCAGGGCAGGAGCTTGGTGGTGCCACTCTCGCTGTCACTGTAAGGGCTTGCTACAAAACAAACATTGAACGCTATTTTCACTTTCCACCTTTTTATATAAAAGCAAAAATCCTCTTCAGATTTCTTTTGGTTAGCAAAAACAGGTACTAAGGTCGTAGTTCTTTGGTAAAAGCAAAGTAGCACAAAGCAAACTTTCAAAAGGAGATTTACATGTGATACCTGTAAATGGAAAAATATTCCCTGTTCTTGGATTGGAAGAATTAACATTGTTAAAATATCCATACTACTCAAACCAATCTACAGATTCAATGCAATCCCTGTCAAAATTCCAATGGCATTTTTCACAGAAATAGAACACACAATCCTAAAATTTGCATGAAACCACAAAAGGCCTTGAATAGCCAAAGCTATCTTGAGAAAGAAGAACAAAGTTGGGGCATCACACTCTCTGACTTCAAACTATATTTAAAAGTTATAGTGATCAAAACAGTATGGTATTGGCTTAAAAACAGAGACATAGATAATGGAACAGAATTAACAGCCCAGAAATAAACCCACACATATGTGGTCAACTAATTTATGAAAAGGAAGGCAAGAATATACAATGGGAGAAGGAGAGCCTCTTCAATAAATGGTCCTTAAGAAACTGGACAGCCACATGCAAAAGAATGAAACTGGACCACTATCTTACACCATATACAAAAATGAACTCAAAATTGGTTAAAGCCTTGAACATAAGATCTGAACTCACACGACTCTTAGAAGAAAACATAGGCAATAAGCTCCTTTACATCAGTTTTGGCGATGATTTTCTTGATTTGACAACCAAAAGCAAAGGCAGCAAAAGCAAAAATAAACAAGTGGGATTACATCAAACTAAAATGTTTCTGCACAGCAAAGGAAACCAACAACAAAATGAAAAGGCAACCAACTGAATGGGAGAAAATAATCATATACCTGAGAAGGGTTAATATCCAAAATACATAAAAAACTCTTACAACTCAATAGCAAAAAACCAAACAGCCCCATTTAAAAAAATGGGCAGAGGATCTGAGCAGACATTTTCCCAAAGACTACAGATGGCCAACAGGGAAATGCAAATCAGAGCCACAGTGAGGTATTACCTCACACCTGTTATAATGGCTATTTTTGAAAGGACAAGAAACAGGTGTTGATGAGGATGTGGAGAAAAGGGAACCTTTGTGCACTGTTAGTGGGAATGTAAATTGGTGCAGCCGCTATGGAAAACAATATGGAGGTTCCTCAAAAAATTAAAAATAGAACTACCACATGAACTAGCAACCCCACTTCTGGGTATTTATCCAAAGAAAATAAAAACACTAATTCCAGAAGATATATGCACCCCCATGTTCATTGCAGCATTATTTACAATAGCCAAGATATGGTAACAACTTAAATCCTCACTGATGGATGAGTGGATAAAAAATGTGATAGACATAGAAACAAATATTATATATACATATAAATTTTGTAACTATGTATGGTGATAGATGTTAACTAGACTTATTTGATCATTTCACACTATACACAAATATTGAATTATTACGTTGTATGCCAGAAACTAATATAATGTTATATGTCAAGTATACCTTAAAAAAAAAAAAAAAAAAAAAAGAGTGATCCTTAGCCAAGACACTTGGGGCTCCAGGATAAAGATCTATAGACCCTGAAGGGCAAACTAGGCCAGATAGGAGAGAGATGATAGGTGTGGGGGGTAGTATTTGCTGCCTCTTAACTTCCTTCATTCAGTCCACAAGTGGACTGTGGCCTGGTGGTGACCACTCAGGGATAAGTAAGACACAGTCTCCAGGTAACTCATAGACTTGGGAGGACAGGAATATCACCAGATAAACTCAGAGGTTCCTTCTGCGTTTTGGGCTCCTGTGTTCAAAACCTTGAAAATTTGGTTTTCAAATTCACTAACTCTCATAGAGCAGAATACTGGATAAACTCAGCAAAGTTTGCTCCATGCATGTGTAGAGTACATATAGCCTCAAGATCTCCCGCAGCTCCCCAGCCCATCCTTCCTGCAAGAAGTCACTCTTAAGGTTGGTTGGATTCCAGTGTACTGTGAAGTCATGTTTACCAGTGAGCAGGGTCATTACTGTGAAAAGGTTCTGCACTTGGACATGGCATGCGAGGGTTCCTCTGCCTCCATGGAGCTCCCTTCACAGGACAGGCTGACCCTGGTTGGCCAAGCCTGGTCATCTCGCTTCCATTCCTATCCTAGGCCAGAGCTGTCCTGGTGCCTTGGTCTCCTGCCCCATGTGCCAGCTGAGGGTGGTACAATTCTGAGGTTCATGTTGGGTTAGAGCAGTGGGCTTCAACCAGGGGACACTTGGCCATGTCTGGATATTTTGGGTTGTCACAACTCTGGGGAGGGTGCTACTGGCATTTAGTGGGTAGAAGTCAGGGATGCTGCTACACTGTATCCTACAATGCACAGGACAGTCTCTTAAAACAAAGGACTATCTAGTCCAATATGCCAATAGTGCTGAGGTGGAGAAACCCTGGGATAGTGGCAGCAAGAGCCCTCCTAGGCATCCTCCAGAGAGCATGGCCTTAGGGTTTCAGCCCCTCTAAGAATGAAGTGGTCCTCACCTTTTTTCTGCATCTCCCATGGGTCCATATAGGGGTGAGAAAGCAGTTAGAACACGGTAGGATTCACACACTCCTGTATCCCTTAGCCAAATATGGTTCTCCAGGTAGCATAACTTTCCCTAACAATACAGCTAGAATGGGGTGGATAGGAAAAATGCTTCCCTCCATCCTCTAGTATATTGGATTTAAAAACTCACTTAGGGGCTTCCCTGGTGGCGCAGTGGTTAAGAATCTGCCTGCCAATGCAGGGGACACGGGTTTGAGCCCTGGTCTGGGAAGATCCCACATGCCGCGGAGCAACTAAGCCCGTGAGCCACAACTACTGAGCCTGCACGACTGGAGCCTGTGCTCCGCAACAAGAGAGGCCGAGATAGTGAGAGGCCCGCGCACCGCGATGAAGAGTGGCCCCTGCTCGCCACAGCTGGAGAAAGCCCTCGCACAGAAATGAAGACCCAACACAGCCATAAATAAATGAATAAATAAATAAATAAACCCCCCAAAACCAAAAACAACAACCAAAAAAAAACTCACTTAGAAAATATTACAAGGGGGATTTCCCTAGTGGTCCAGTGGTTAAGACTCCACACTCCCAATGCAGGGGGCCCGGGTTTGATCCCTGGTCAGGGAACTAGATCCTGCATTCTACAACTAAGAACCTGCATACTGCAAAAAAAAAAAAAAAAAAAAAAAATCCCGCATGCCACAGCAAAGATCCTGCACGTGACAACAAAGATCCTGAGTACTGCAACTAAGACCCAGAGCAGCTAAATACATAAATAAATCAACAAACATTAAAAAAACATGACAAGGACATTCACTGCAGCACTACTGACACTGAAAAAGATCAAAAACAACCTAAACGTCTATTAACAGGGACCAGATAAATAATACATTCAACAGTGAATGATATATTAACACAGTGGAATTCCATGCAGTTGTTGAAAAGGAGACAGCCCTAATAATGATATGAAACAATCTCCAAGACCTATTGTTAAGAATGCCAGTGAGATGCAGGAACAATGTGCTTGGTTTCCTAATACTTGTGTGAAAATATATTTGCAAATATTATTTAAATGTATGTGCTGAATATGCATTGACTCAAAAAGATGCATAGGAATCCAGTAATAGCGGTTGTCTGGTTGTCTCTTGGGAGGGGATCTGAGGCCCAGAGGGGGCAGGAATAGAAGACATTTCACTCTATGTCTTTTTGCATCTTTTGAATTTTATATTCTATTCATATATTATCTAGTCACAAACAAATACATGCTATAACATGGTTGAGCCTTGAAAACATTATGCTAAGTAAAAGAAGCCAGACATAAAAGGACAAATATTACGTTCCACTTATATGAAGTACCTAGAAGAGGTAAATTCATAGAGACAGAAAATAAAGTGGTGGTTTCCAGGGGCTGAGGGGAGGGGGAATGGAGAGCCGTTGTTTAATGGGTACAGAGTTTCAGTCTGGGAAGATGAGAAGGTTCTGGAGATGGATGGTGGTGATAGTTGCACAACATTCTGAATGTACTTAGTGCCACAGAACTGTACACGTGAAAATAATTAAGATGGTAAATTTTATGTTATGTACACTTTACCACAATAAAAAAAATGACAATCTATTTAAAAATATATATTTTACAAGTTCATTGTCTAATGATAGTAAATATTTTAGGCTTTGCAGGCGCTATATAGTCTCTGTTGCAAGCAATTAATCAATGTGAAAGCAGCAACTGTTGACTATACATAAATGAATGAAAGTGTCTGTGTTACAGAAAAACAGGCAGAGACTGATTGGATTTGGTCCACTGGCTGTAGTTTGCCAACCTCTGCTCCATGGCACTCAGTCCCCTCATTTGTAAGATGGGGACAATAATGTACCTACTTCATAGGGTTGTTGTGGGAATTAAATGGAGTAATGTGTCAAGTACTTTGCTCACTGCCTTACGCACAAGAAGCAGACAATAAATGTTAGTTATTATTGTTGATGTGGTTGTTGAGATAGGTGCTGAGCGCACAGAGGAAGGAGGTCACCTTTACTTAGCACCTACTGTGCACATAGTAGGACTGAGTATTAAAGGGACAGGACTTCACTTTGTTATTTTTATGTTACTGAATAAAAACATCTCATGTTGGCAGAGAGCTTTGTGCATTTGGTCCATTATCTCATTTCATCTTCATGATTACTCTCTGGGGTAAATTTCCAGAGCAGGAAGCCAGGACTCTTAAGTTCACTCTGCTAGGAAGAGCAGAGGGAAGGTTTGAATCCTCAGCTATATTACTCCAAAATCCGTGTTCTCAACCAGGGGTCATACTGCCTACCCCTTCTCCAACCAGTCCCTACTGCCACCCTGGGAAATTTGGAAATGTCTGGGGTGTTTTGGTGGGGAGGGGTGTTAAAGAATGGAGAGACACTACTGGAGTTTAGTGGCCAGGATCCAGGAATGTCCTACAGGACAGCCCTGTAAAATGAAGAATTATCCGATCCCAAATGCCAGTGGTGCCCCATGGGGGAGCTCCGTTCCACATCATGCAGCCCGGACCAGCTCACAGTCATATGGAGAGATGGGCTCACCAAGAACACAGAGGGATTAGCACCGGCAGGGAGAGGGGGTGGGCAGCAACGTGGCATGGGGGTGTGCATTCAGATCTGCCGGGAGTAGAAGGGACAGGTAGCTCAAGTTGTTAAATTTTAAGTTCAGTGGATCCTTTAAGCTTTCCCCTAAATTTGCCTGAAAGAAGCAGTGTGGTATAGTAAAAAGAGCACTTAGTTTTCAGGGGCTGAAAGCACTGACCAGTTGTGCAACTTGGGGCAACTGAATTGACGTCTCTGGGCTTTGAGCGAAATGAGGATAATGCCCCATGTCTGTCCCCTTGCAGGGCTGCAGAGAGGATCTGATGAACAACAGAGTGAAAGGGAAAGAATTTTACTAAATGAATCATAAAGCAATTGTCAACAAAATCAAGCTCTTCCTTTTTAAATCTTGATTTTGGCTTCCACAGGCTGTGTGGAGGTTTATCTAACAGCCCAGGTGCGGGCCTGCCACTAGCTGCCCCTCCTGCCCAACAAATTGAGATTTAGCTTTGATTGCATCTGCAGCAAAACCAGGCAGCGTGAAAAATGAGCCCAGGAAAGCAAAACGACTGTGCTTCCCGTTGGCTGTAACTCCTCAGAGCCGTGGAGAAGCCATCCGTATCCAGCCAGATGTTGAGCCAGAGAAGGGGCTGGAACAGCTTGATGGGGTCACCTACCGGTCAGGCCCCACAAGCTGTTTTTCCCCTGGGGAAAGGAAGGGTTAATAGTTCCTTTGGTCAAAATGTCAAGTTGGAATTAATCTATATAAATGTCAAGCCTGCTCTGTAAGCAAAAATGAGGAGGTTCGTCATTGCAGAAAGCCTGTCTGCATGATAAGGAACAGACATGTTATCTACAAAGCTCTGATTTCTATTTTTCTACCCAGAGACCAGATGGATCCCCGGCCTCTTGAGATGCAGCTAATCGTGGTTCTAGCTCTGCAATTCCACACCTTCTGAAGCTTTCCCCAAGCTATCTCCAAGGGTCTGGGGGCTGTATCTCATGGCCTCTCTCCTCTGCCTCCCTTTTGTCTTTTGTCAAACCAGCCAAGAAACTTGACCCATTCTCTTGTTCCAAAAACAACACCAGAAAATCAGTCCTAGAAGGATCCCAAAACAAGAAGAATTTGTTTTGCCAACACAGCAGTCAATCTTGTTTTGCAGAAAATAGGTTTTGGAGTCAAAATCCTTGGGTTGAAAGCCCAACTCCCTCACATACTAATAGGGTGACCTCATGAAGTCACTTAATCACTGGCTTCAGTATTTTCATCTGTAAAATGGGGTGGCCAGTCTCTACATTAAAGAGATGCTGTGAGGACTAAATTAGATTAGTCGTGTGAATGGTAGGCACATGAACTCTTTTTTCTACAAATTGGTTTACATAGAAGGAATGTGTAGTCTGGCAAAACTTCAAAGTCTGGAAGTTGGTCAGGCTTCAGGCAGAGTTTGATCAGGGTCCTAGCTCTGTCTCTTTGCATTCCCTAGGCTCTGCTCTCCTCTGTGTAATTGTTTCCTTTTCTGTCCAGCTTCCTTCAAGATTACAAAATGACTACCATTGTTTTGGGTCTCACAACTACCCTCTGCAACATCCAGAAGAAGAAAGCTCCTTGTACTTTGACCATTGAACAAAAGTCCTGTTCACTTTGATTATAATACTTAAGGTCAAGTACTCTCTTCTGAACCAATCACTGTGACTGGGGCTATGCTTTGCCCTGTTTGGCTTAGGCTTAGGTGGCAGAGGGATGGGATTACACTCAGTACCCTTAGCTACCCTGAGATCTAGGGATCATCCACATGGGATCCTGCTTCTTCATATTTGTGTCTGTAAAGCCTGGCACAATGTAAGAGCTTGTTGAATGAATGATTACTGTTGAATGAGGATTATAAAATCTGAGAGAGGTTGTGTGTGGTTAGAACATCTAATCTTTCTCTGAATCAGCTGCCCAGTTTGTGGTAATTTCCCAGATACTCTCTTCAATGAAATCCCAAATTACAAATGTTGACCTTCACCTTTCCCCAGAGAACAACGTTCTTCTTCCGGTAACATCATTGAAAGCCTAAATAACTCCCCCTTGCCAGGGCCTCCTGAGCTATCTTTACACAGCTCACTCCAGCAGAGAGCATGGAAATCAAAACTCCAATTCCATTTTTAATCACTGGATCCAATAAAGCATATTAAATTTATCTTTAAGTAGCTTTTTAAAATTTTATTTAATGGAAGTGAGGAGGAAATTGAGGTTTGAAAGGGCAAGGCTTTTTACAAAAATCTTTTATCAGAACGTGTCGGGGCCAAACCCCAGGCAGCCGTCCTAAGGGACATTCTCCGCTGCTCGCACAGAGATCCTGGCAGGGAGAGAGTACAGTGTCTTAGGGGAGCAGAGCCACATTACCCAGGCTGTGGGGTACGACAGAAGAGATGGAACAGCAGGGCCCTGCTCTTCAGAGATCCCCTGTCCTGGGTCCAGCTGAGCACCCAGCATGGGAGGAGACGGGAGGGAGTTGAGCCAGGTCACCCAGCATTCAGCCTGGGCTGCCCTGTATCTCCACTGCCAAGATCAAGGAGTGGGATGCCCACTCAACGGGGCCCTGAACTTGGTGGTGGGGGGGACCCCAAACAAGTAACTACAATATATCCCTGGGGTTCAGACCCACATATCCTGCTGGTAATTGCCTGGATGGCCCACTGCCTCCTCAAACTTACCTTGTCCAAATACGGACTCGTCACCTTGCTCCTGCCTGCTGCTCCCCGTCTCCTGTATCCAGCTCCCCACACCCCCAAAACTTCCTAGCCAGCTGTTTGGGCATCATCCTAGACCACCACCACTCCGCTCTCATCTGTCAAGGTCATTGCTTACCAAGACCGATTCATTCTAACATCACAACATCTTTTGATTCTTCCCTCCTATGCTTCCCCATCCCCTCTCCCTGAACTGGTCTTTCTGGCTCCAGTCTCACCTCCTTCAGTCTTCTCTTGGTGGGGTCACCAGATCTGGGCTTCCAGCACACAGATCATAGCCTGTTCTTCACCTCCTCAAAAATCTTCAATAGCTCCCCATTGCCTACAGAATAAAGTCCATATTCTTTACCAGGTAGCCGAGGCCCATGACTTGTCATTTTATCCTCATTCACAATAAATGAGGAGCCCTATTCCCTGAACCAGATGATTTCCTGCCTTCGCCTGGCTGCTCTGGACACCGGGCTTGCCATCCCCTAACTCTTCCCCTCCCCCCCCCGAAGTCCTACTATTTTCCAGGCTCAATGCTGCCTCCTTCAGGGCACCTCTCTGGGAAGTGAGTGGGTAATTGTTTCCTCCTTTTGCTGCTGCCCTTTGCTGGTGTCTCTATTTCAAAATGTTTTTCATTTTGCCCAGGGCAGTGAGGAGGAAAGTGGCCGGCCAACAGATAGTAAGCATTTGTGTTTGTACCAGGCACTGGTCAGGCGAATTTACATTTAATCTGAACAGCCAGGGGAGGTGGTTTCATCCCCATTTCACAGTCAGGAACCTGCAGCTCAGAAAGGAGATGTGATCTGCCCAAGGATGTGAGAGCAGGTTCCATTCTGCATCTTCTAACTCCGAATCCGATGCCAATTCTCCTCCACCTCCCCTGTGCAAGGCAGCCCTGGGGTGGGTGAACCCTCTAGAAACACATCTGTTCTCTGTTTTACTTAAAGGGCCCTTGAGTCCGAAGCCAGCTGGCAGAACACACGCCTGTGATCACTAATTCAAATTTGCCCTCCCTCCCAGTCCCTGCCCTCCTGATGCCCCTCGTGAGTCAGGGTCTCAGGCCCAGGAGTGAGCAGGTCTGCATAATTTCCTGAATGTCACCAAACATGTCTATCACTCTCAGAGCTTCCCAAACGCCATCCTGGGTGCACCCAGGGAGGCTCTGAGCCATATGGCCAAGGAGCCCCACTGTGAAATCCCATTACCACTTTCTGCTAATTGGCTTCAAAGCATGAATGGAAAGTACACCATCCCGATGGGCCCTGAGAGCTTCCTCATTGCTCCCTCCCCATCGGGAACTCAGCTCTTTCTAAATGTCTTCCCTCTCTCCCTCCCATGGCCTAGGCCGCCTTGGTGAGGCAGAAGGATGGCTCAGTGAAACATTTATATTCAGACACATGGATACTTGTGACAGGAGCAAGTTTGGAAACACTAACCCAAGCTTTTCTCTCTTTCCTGTCCTTCCCCCTCATCCTAGCTGGGAGCCAGCTCTGGACCCCACTGCCTGTCGGGGGAGGATATGGTAGGGTGGAGGGAGGAAGGGAAGGACAGAGGGAGGATGCCCAGCCCTCTTGCACAGCATTTCCTGCCACCACCATCAGCAGAGGGAACCGCTCCCTGGTGGGTCTAGGACCATCCTGGGCCACAGAACAGAAATGATGGACAGAAAAGATGGACATCTCAGCAGTGATCTGGGTGGAAGGATGACTGAGGACGAGATGTCTCCCCACATCCCAAACCCCCTGACTTTATATAAGACCACAGGACAGAGGCACAGCTGACTGCCCAAGAAAGGGAATGTTGAGTTTTAGAAAATCAAATGTTGCATTTAAGAAGATAAAGGCCAGTGATACTTCTTGTGCACCTGAGTTCTGGATTGGGATGCAACGTCCTACGGAGGGAGTGCATACTAGGGTTGGGGTCCTGTGTTAAGCACTTTGCATCCATTCTCTCTAGCCTCCCCAGCAGCCCCCAAGTGACAGATGGGTCAGAGGCCACAGGGAGGCCATGGGGAAGAAGGAGAAGCAGGTACCTAGAGTTTGAGACTGGGCTGGGAACCAGGTCAAGGATCCACGTCTCCCTCCCTCTGAGGGCTGGGCTCTCCAAGAGGCTGCCACAGGCCTAAGGGAGAGCTAGAGGAATGGACGCGGAGTCATAGACCCTCCCAGGGTCACTGCAGAATTGCAAGAACCTTCCCTATGGAGGGACTTTTCTACCAAGTGCTTCTACCCCACTGGGTCTGGTAGCACTTTCCGTGGCTGGAATGCTGTGATTGTCCCAGTGGCCTAAGATGATGATGTCCACTTCCCACAGGGCGTGAGGGAGACTGGGAGAGGATGCAGGAGCCTAGCCAGTGGGGAGCCCAGGGGAGAATGAGGGCTGGGGAGGGGTGAGAGAAGGGCCTCTGATCATGGCCAACTGCCTCAGCTGACAGGTCACGACCCAACTTCGAATATTATCCTCTGAATGGGGCCACCCATTCAGGAGACCCCAGGGCTGGGGAGACAGAGCTGCAGTCCAAAGAAGTGGTTTCTGAGGCACCTCCCTCTGCAGAAGGGCTTACCAGGTGTTCAAGGCAACCCACAAAGCAGGAAAACCAACATTTAGCTAATGGAACACTGACAAAACCTGCTGAAGATGTCTAGCCCTGAGTAATTCAAATGGAGCTAGGCCAATGCATTATTTTAAAAAAAGAAAAGACATGAATCTGACTGCCAAAGTGCTGAAGTGTAACACAAATCGTTAGTCGTGGTTTCATGGGGACACGGAGGAGGGGTTTATGCGACACATCACAAGACAAAAGAACCCCAAATCTCTAAACACTTCTCACCACAAGCCTGGTCCTTCCAGTTGTTCCCCAAACCTCTGTTCCTCTTTTCTCCTGCTCACCCCAAACTGAAGCTATGCCCTGTCTTCCTTTACCCTGCCCTCCCCTTCCTGGAGGGTTACCCAGATTTCCCAGATTTCCCAGAGCCTCCTCCCCTCCCCTCCAGGGGCTTCTCCATCTTTCCTCAGATGGATCAATCTGGCCTCTCTTACCTTGTCCCACTCTGCACCTCAACCTTTCTCCCTTCACAACATAAGAGACACAATAACTTCCGGGAAGCCAAGAGCCCACGAACAAGGAATACTTCCTTTAGAGAAAGGGCAGGAGAGGTGACTACAAGTCCTTTGTTGTAATTTTCTTCCCTGACATACCTGTTTACATGGGAACTGGAAAGATCTTTCCAGCCCACCGGAAAGATCCCAGGACCAGCTCCCATGAGCGCTGGAGCAAGCAGGGCCCAGGAGCCTTTGATGAGGACCCTCCCATCCCACTCCTTAGCCACTCCCACCCTGACGTCGGGTGCTCCCCCAGCCCCCTCAAGCCTCCCCGCCACCCTGCCCTGCCCTGTCCTGTCCTGCCTCAGCCTGCCCAGGGAGGCCAGTGCTTGAGGCCCCCAGGAGACTCACCCCTTCAGACGGGGCCCAGTTAGTCCAACCTTCAGAGTGCGGCTGGGATTTGGGGCCAGCTAGGAAGCTGATGTGCACAGGGCAGGCTCAGGGCCAAGTGGTGGGCCAGGCGGGCCTGGTCTGGAGCCCTCAGCAGTGCCCCTTCCCCCCTCCTGACTTCCTCTGAGCATCCAGCTCCCAGATTCTCTCTCACGCAGCCAGAGCAGTGGACTTCCACTGCTGCACCAGCAGCTCAGAGCTGCAGAGGGCCCTGGAGAACATTAGCCGAGTCCAAATCTGGTGACTCAAGATGGGGATGTTGAGGCCCAGAGAGAGTCAGGGACCCTCTCAAGGTCACAGAGCTCTGACAGAAGGAGCTAGAACCGAGGTCTCCTGGCTTCCCCATTAGTGCTTCCGGCACAACACAATTTCTAAACTATGGAGTGGGGTGGAGGGCGAGTGTTGTAGAAGTGAATGAAATTAAAAATGCAAATTGTGGGTCCTCTCGTGGTTATTTGCATTTTAAGTGGGATACAAAGATCAAAACATCTTCTTGACTTAAAGCAAATCTATGCAACAGAAAGCAGACAGTGGTAGCCAGTGCCTGAGGGTGAGGAATGAGGAGGGATGCTTTCAGTGGCGTGTGGTTTCCAAAAGTCCGAGAACTAGGTAGTGGTGATGGTTGCAAGACCCTGTGAATGTACTTAATGCCACTGAATTGTACACTTTAAAATGGCTGAAGTGGTTGATTTTATATTATGTGTATTTTACTACATCAGTCTTCTGTATGCATGGGTTCCGTCCAAATCCACAGATTCGACCAACCACAGATTGAAAATATTTGAAAAGAAAAATTCCAGGAAGTTCCCAAAAGCAAAACTTGAATTTACACCAGCAACTATTTACATACCATTCACATTGTATTGACAACTATTACATGGCATTTACACCGTATTAGGTATTTTAAGGAATCTAGAGATGATTTCAAGTATACGGAAGGATGTGCGTAGGTTATGTGCAAATACTGCACCACTTTATATGAGGGACTTGAGCATCCGAGGATTTTGGTATCTGCAGGGGGTACTGGAACCAATCCCCCATGGATGCCAAGGGACGACTGTACAATTTTTTAAAATCTGCTTGACTCTATAAGTAAAACCTGTCGTGAGGAAATGCCAGGAGTTTGTTTTGCTTCGTCTCGTCTCTCCTCCTTCCCTCCCTCACCAGACGTGTGCTGGGAGCCTTGCCAAGCTAAGGGAGCCCTCCACACCGTGTACAGAAAGACCAAGAATCTATTCAAGGATAATGCTAAGAAACAAAACAAAACATAATAAAATGATAGAAGAAGCTGTTCCTGACAAAGCATCCAGGAAGAGGAGAGAGCACAGGTTAAACCAGGGGAGGGGCCTGTGAGCCCCTGACGGCCCGTTACTCACCTGGGCACTCCTGGCTCAGCGCAGAAGCTTTCTCCCAGCTCTGAGGGCAGTGGCAGCTGTGGAGCAGTCTGGGGGGCCCCAGGCCACCATCCCCCCACTCTGCCGCTCACCACTGTACTTCCCAGCCACACCCCTTCCTCATCACCAGCTCCCACCCTGCCCTCCAGGAAAGCACTGCTTCCAGCCAACTCCCCCTTCCTCCCCCAGCCCACTGGCTATATTCTTCTTACTTCTCTTATTAGGAAAACACCAGGGCCATGAAGATTTGTACACATTTATCTGCTTTTGTAAAGGTTTACATAGCAGAGAATTCCCCACAGGTTTACATTCTCATTTAAATGGTAAATCTGTGTGTGTGTGTGTATATGTAAGGAGTGGGGGGGCATTTCCGTTTTAATCCCTTCCCTGAACCCCCCACGGTGCCCAGACCATGTCCTGCGCACAATCAATCATCTGGCAGGAGGCTGGTGCTCAGCCTGGTGTGGGGCTCTGCCCCTCTACCCCATGGTGCTGGGGGCTGGCGGTGCTCCCTGCGGGTGGGAGGGGTCCCCAGGGCAGACAGAGGCCTCTGGTCACCTCCAGAGCTGACCTCAGGGAAGCTCTGCAAACACCCCATCGAAAGGACTCCATTAGAGCTCATTTTCCCCAACACCATCTGGGGAGATGAGGACGTACGGTGAGAGGTTTAATTCTTCCAGTTACATTAGTCATCAGCTCTGGAGGTCTGAGCCCTGAAGTCCTGGGCAGTGCAGGGACAGGGAGGCAGGGGTCCACTTCACCCCAGAGGCTGCTATGTGCCTCGTCAAGGCCTGGACTCAGAGGAATTGACCACCCACCCGCCTCTGGGAGGCGGATATTTCTCCCAGAGACTCAGAGATACATACAGTGCCAAGCAGGGAGGTGGGATGAGTGGGGGTCTGAGGCCCAGAGAGGGGAAGGAACGGGCCAAGTCCTCCACAGTGAAGAGGGCACCTCATCTCCTCCAGTGCCCGGCCCCAGAAGGCCCTCAGGGCAGTTCTGAGCCACTGCCCCTCCACTTCCCTAAGTGTAGCTAGTGGGTCACCTGTCATGGTCAAGGGATTCTGCAGCCAGCAACACTTAGCTCCGGAGGTGTATTAGTTTCCTGTCGCTGCTGTAACACATTACCACCGAGTGGCTCAAAACAACAGAAATTTACTCACAGTTCTGGAGTCTAAAATCAAGGTGTCAGCAGGGCCACGTTCCCTCCTATGAGATAATAGAAAAAATATGTATTGGTCTCTGTTTCCAGCTCCTGAAACTGTTGTAATTTCTCAAGTGATAAGTGCACTAGGGGCATCTTTCATTCCAGTATTTGGTCTCTGGCCTTGGTTCCTGACACAGAGCTCCTGAAACCCTTGTAATTTCCTGGGTGATAGGAGCCTCTTTGTTGTAATGAGGCAACTCTAGGTGGGCTCCTGGATGGCTCCCTGATGGGGGCTGATCACCAGAAAGAACAAGCCTCAATCAGAAGCTTGGAAATTCCAGCCCCCGCCCCCCATTCTCTTGAGAAAGGAGAAGGGCTGGGAATGGAGTTCGTGACTCATCGTGCCCATGTGATGAAGCCTCCTTACACGTCCGCCAACGTGTGGGGTTTGGAGAGCTTCTGGCTTGGTGAACACATGGAGGTGCCGGGAGAGTGGCGCCCAGAGAGGGCATGGGTGGTCTGCGCCCCTTCTCACATACCCTGCCCTGTGCACCCATGTACCAGGAGGGGGATGCCCACAGCTGTACGGGGACAGAAGTTCCTGTGCTCAGGACCCAGACATCGCGCTGTGAATCTCTTCACGTGGCCGTTCATCTGTTTCCTTTACCGTATCTTTTAATAAACTGGTAAAGGTACTCAAGTACTTCCTGAGTTCTGTGAGCCACTCTAGCAAATCATCAAATCCAGTGGGGAGGAGGTCACGAAGACCTCTGACTTGTAGCCAAGTTGGACAGTAGTTGTGGGTAACCTGGGGACCTACTGTTCGCGAGTGGCACCTGAAGTGGGGTGGGAGAGATCTCATGGGACCGAGGCCTTAAGCCATGGGAACTGAGTTAAACTGTAGGACACCCAGCTGGTGTCGCAAAGAATTGCTTTGGTGTGGGAAAAACTGCCACACATTTGGTGACCAGAAATGTTCTTCATTTTTTTTTTTTTGGCCACTTAGCTTTTTAAATTCTCTTTTTAAATACTGTAGCATGAAAATAAATATGCTTTCTTATCTATCAGACAAGGTTGGTTCCCTCTCTCCTGGGTTCTGTGTGAAGGTAAAGGAGACACACAGGAAAGAAAGACACAGGTGGAAGAAAGACTGAATTCCTTCCTAATACATCTCCGAAGGGGCTCCAGTTTCTGGTAGCTCCAGGCCTTCCTTGGCTCGTGGCTGCATCTCTCCAAACTCAGCCTCTTCCTCACACCATCTTCTCTGTGTCTGTTCTTCTTCTGTTTTGTTTTTAATATATTTATTTATTTATTTTTATTTGGTTGTGCTGGGTCTTAGTTGTGGCATGCGAACTCCTTAGTTGTGGCATGCGAACTCTTAGTCGCAGCATGCATGTAGGATCTAGTTCCCTTGCCAGGGATAGAACCCGGGCCCCCTGCATTGGGAGCACAGAGTCTTATTCACTGCACCACCAGGGAAGTCCCTCCTCTTCTGTTTCTTATTAGGACATTCAACATTGGATTTAGGGCCCACCCAGATAATCTAGGATGATCTCATCCAGAGATCCTTAATTACTTATACAAAGATACTCCACCCCCCTTTTCCAAATAAGGTCACATTCTCAGGTTCTGGCAGGTAGGAAGTGGACCTATCTTTTTGGGAGCCACCATTCAACCCACTTCATATGTCACTGGGTTGCCCCACTCCCCCACACTGCCAATCAGACCCTGTTGTTTATTATTGGGGGTAATGAAAGCAACAGTAATACTAATAGATAACATTCATCAGAGGCACTTACTAAGTGCCAGGCACCACGATAAGCCCTAAACATGTATTAACTCATTTAATTGTCACTCCAATACTTTGAGGCGGATCCTGTTATCTCCAGATTACAGATGAGAAGACTGAGGGTCAGAAAGGAGCGTATTGTTGGTAACAGGTTGATACAGAACTCAACCCCCAGACTCCCTGAGGCCAGAGCAGACTTAGAAATGCATGAGAGACAGAGTAGTTGTCCCCCAGGGCTGGAGAGCATGAGGACCCCAGGGAGGTGATGGAGGGGCTCTGGTGGGCACCGCTCTGCCCTTCCAGCCATGTTACCTGAGGCAGGGCCCTGGCCATCTCTGAGCCTCTGTCGAGTGAGGTGTGGAGTGGACTCTTCCTGGCTCAGCTAGCCATGGCTCGAGGACACTGGTCTTAACCCTGGATGCACAATAAGGTCCCCTGGGAGCTTTTAAAAATCCTGATGTCCAGGCCACACTCCAGTCAACTAAAGCAGAGTCTCTGGGGGTAGGATCCAGGCCTGGGTGGCTTTTAAAGTTCCCCAGGTGATTCCACTGTGCAGCCCAGACTGAGAACCACTGCCCCAGTCTGTCCTTTCTCTCCCTGGTTCACCAAGTCCAGGAGGGAAGCTGAGGCTCCCTGTCCCCCAGCTGACTCACCTGATTGGGTACAGATGAGGGAAACCTGGGGGCAACAGTAGGGAGGGGGTGGGGGGAGAACAGGAAATGGGTCCTTCAGGAGGGGGATGGACACTGCCGGACCCCTGATGTGAGCAGTCTCTGCAGGCCTTCTGGGCCTAGTCTCAGGAAGGAGTGGCCTAAAGCAGGGGTCCCCAATACCTGGGCCGCGGACCGGTACCGGTCCACAGCCTGTTAGGAACCAGGCAGCACAGCAGGAGGTGAGCAGTGGGCGAGCGAGCAAAGCTTCATCTGCCGCTCCCCATCGCTCCCCATCGCTCCCCATCTCTCCCCATCGCTCCCCATCTCTCCCCATCGCTCCCCATCGCTCCCCATCACTCCCCATCCCTCCCCATCGCTCCCCATCTCTCCCCATCGCTCCCCATCGCTCCCCATCACTCCCCATCGCTCCCCATCGCTCCCCATTGCTCCCCATCTCTCCCCATTGCTCCCCATCGCTCCCCATCTCCCACATTACCGCCTGAACCACCCCCCCTCACCCCGCTCCGTGGAAAAATTGTCTTCCACGAAACCGGTCCCTGGTGCCAAAAAGGCTGGGGACTGCTGGCCTAAAGGGCTCGTGCCTGGCACGTTTGAAGTATCAGAGAGCAGGGCAGGATCCAGGGACGCCACTGTGTGACCTCTGGGACGAAGGGCTGGCAGGAAACAGATGAAGGATTAATGCCAAACAGGACCAGCTCTGGGGAGACCTGATCAATCAGGACCACAGGGGCGCCCGTGGAGGCCTTGCCCTGGCCTGTCTACCACAGCTCTGGCAGCTGAGTGGTGCGCTGACACCCAGGAAGAGGCTGCTGAGGGGAAACTGGGTCAGGACTGCAGAGGAGGTTGATCAGCCAAAGGCTGGAATTCCATGTCTGGCGTTGGAGAAAGCAACCGAGAAGAAGCAGGGACAAATATCCACAGTTCCCTCTTTCCTAACACCTAGGAGATGTTGGCCCTCTCTGACTGTTTAAGAACTGGGTTTTAAGCCCAGGTTAGGAACTCTTCTTGATTAAAAAAAAAAAAAAAGGCTCTTATGTTGCTTGTCACTAATAGGTAATAAAATTCCAACATAAAAAGAAAGGTACTGCTTGTCTTCCTGCCTTAGGGCCTTTCCTCAATTTGTCCCCTCAAGAACATACTAGACCTTTCCACTTCCCATCCTTCTGGACCTAAATCTCACCTCCCCCAGAGAATCCTCTCCATCTATGTCAGCCCTCCCCTAGTCTCTCTGACAGTCCTCCACCTTTCTGAGGGTCTGTCTGTCTGCCTCCTTCTGGCTCTATGTGTCTAACTCTCATGGGCCCTCTCTCTCTTCGTCTCTTTCTCTGTCTCTGTCGCTCTCCTGTGTATATGTGCCTTAGTTTCCCCTCTCCCCCTTAATGCTCATTTGGGGCAGACACTATTTTGTAGTGAAATTTTGGCTTCAGTCTCTTCTCTCAATTTCTCTTCCTATCTCTTTCAGTTTCCCTCTCTAAGTCTGTCTGCCTGTATCTCTTTCTCACTGTCTTGCTCTGTCTAAATGTCTCTCTCTGTCTGTTCTCCCTCTGCTGTTTCTTTTTATCCCTTTTTCTCTTTCTCTGTTTCTCTCTCTTGGCCTCACTCTCTATCTCACCGTATTTTTATCTCCTATTGTCTCCCTTTCTCTGTTTCAGTCCCTCTCCCATTCTGAGTTTCCTGACTCTTTCTGTTCTTCCTAATAGATAATAACAGCCATAGAGTCACGAGTTAGTTCTGGAGACACACACACGTGCACGCACGCACACACACACACACACACACACATACACACACTCAAATCCACTCTTACAGTAGCTGATACCTATGTGGAGACCAGAGGCCTGGACCTCTGGATGCCCAAGCTGGGCTTTTTCCCTGACACTAAACCACCGCCTTATCACTGGCTGTCAGGATTGGTGGTGCCCAGTTCCTGGCAGAGGTCAGGTGCCCGGCACAGGGCCCACCCCACACAGGGCCCTGCCCTCCCATCCGGAGTCATGGCTCTCCAGGCCCACAATTCAGGCCTTGCAAGTCTTGTGTCTGGGAAGCCAGATTGAATTAGCTGTGGGCCCATCTGGCCAGCCCTTACCCTAATACCGCCTGGCAGCTCATGCTTCAATGCCAACCCCAGCCCCATGGCCTCACGGCCAGAAATCCAATTTGCCACAGCTTAATTGAGCCCTGGACTCCCGGGGGCATTGGCCCTCAGACCCTCCTGCCCAGCCAGCAGCAGATTTCCTGGTGATTAGGAGAAGGAGGAAAAAATGGCAGGAGCCAAGTTCATCTCAATTACCCTCATTTTCTCCCTGGAGCAGCACACGCTCCTTGCTAAGTGCGGCTTTGCGTCAGCTGCGGTGGACGCTGATAAGTACTAAGTATCTGGAGCGCTTGGGGCGCCCCAGACACCTTGCGTTTATCTGCTGACTGTTCAGGGAGCAGACGGTGCCCCCCAGCATTTAGTCCCATTTTACAGAGTCTGGAGAAGACGCTCAGAGATGCCATCAAAGCCAAGCTGCCACAGACCTGGGTCTCCCACAGTCCCGGTCCCTGGCTCCTGTCTACTTCTGGTGGAATCAAAGTCTGGGCTCCAACAAGGTTTTATGACTCTGATGAGAATCACCCCTCTGGCTCCACACTGCCCACCCCCCATCCTCCTGGAAGCTCAGCTAGAACAGCCACCTCTACCGAGATGGTGGCCTGATAGCTGCGGCCTCCTGCTGAGGGCCAGCTCAGTAGGAGGCAGTCACCTTTCTTACACGTGGAGGTGCTAGGTCCAGACTGTGTCTAGAGCTGCACCCTGTCCAGACTCAAAAAGACACCAGCATCAGTCCTTAGGGATGATTAAGTCCAACACTGAGACCCAGAGACCGGAGGATACTTGTTCAAGGTCACACGCCAATCAGTGCCGAGGCTGGAGCAGCATTACAGTCGTATAAACCTCAGTCCGGGGGCCTGTTCTCCATCTGACTGGGGAAATGGACACTCCTGGCTGGGTCCCCCCACCCCTGCCCCCGCCCCCCACTGAGCACACTCACTCACCAATCTCTGGGAGGTGGGCTCCAAGCAGGGACAGCTACTGTGTCAGACTGAGTCCACATATCCAGGCACTTGGCTGGATTCATGAATCCACGAGCTAAAAGGAACTTCCACATGCAGCTGTAGAGCTGCAACTTCCACACAGGTGCTCGCCGTCCGCCAGGACCGCCCACCAGGACCGCCCACCCTGCTCCTGGCACAATGGCAAACACGAGGACCCTGAATCAGGAGTTGGAGAGAGAGTTCCCAAAGTGCTGCTTGACCTCAAGCCGCAAGGAGAGAGGGAGATGCCCTTAGGGCTGCAGCACAAGGGCCCGAGTTCCAGGGTCATCTGGATCCTCCAGGGGGTCCTCAGAGCTCCCCTGCCTCCTTCCAGCCCCCAGAACTGCCCTGCTGGGAGTGGAGCAGATGACTGTCCCGGGCCCTGCACCCTGGGGGTGGGGAGGCTTCGGAGGCTCAGGGAATCAGCCTGAGGGAAAAGGGGCTCTGTCAGGAGCTGGGTGGGGACCTGGAAACAGCCTCAGGACAGGAGAAGGAGATGGCTGACTCTTCTTACCATAGCCGTCACCGGATTTCTTCCCATTGTGAGCACCGGTGAGAGGCTGAAGGATTGTAATGAAATCTGTCCTGTGTTTGAACTTGCCAGGACTGGATCTGGCTGCCCTTGGTTTTGACAAGGGGCCAGGAAGCCTCAGATCATCAGCATCAGGTGGGCCTGGTTGGAGAATCCTCCCCACCCATAGCTGGTCTCCTGACAGCCTCCTCTGAGAGGCCCCAGGGCTACCTGTCCTGCCCACAGGAAGGAAGGCAGGCCCGGGTAGCTGTGAGTCCCTGGCCCCTCATCTCACTTCCCAGGGTGTGGACCCCAGCACAACAGACCCAAAGCCAAGCACCCTATCTGTGGCACCTCTGTGGCGAAAGTGCCACTTGGATCCACCCCACCCCACTGCCTCAGTCCTCTACTGCACTTATGTAGGTCAGGGGGGTTCATATTGGGCCTCAGAACCCTAAAGGTTCCCCTAGATCAGCACTTCACAAACTCTTTGGTCTTGGGGCCCCTTTGCATTTTTAAAAATTACTACGGATTCCAGGAGCCTCTGTCTCTATGAGTTACACCTTTTGATATTTACCATGTTAGAAATTAAAACTGAGAAATGTTTTAAAATATTTCTTAACTTATTTTAAAATAACAATAAGCCATTACATATGAACAGAAAACATATTTTTATGTAAAATAAACATATTTTCCAAAGTAAAAAAAAGTTTAGTGAGAAGAGTTGCACTGTTTCCACTTTGCAAGCCTCTTTGATGTCTGGCTTTAATAGAAGACACCTGGGTTCTCATAGCTGCTTCTGCGTTCAATCTATTGCAATGTGGTGTTTCAGCTAAAGTGTATGAAGAAAAGATGACCTCACAGAGATGTGTAGTAGGAGAGGAATGTCTTAAGATTCTTCTCAGATAGTTATGGATATTCTTCTTAAACATTACACTAAAAATCAACAAGTTGTAGCTTTTTAAAGGTTAGTTGCAACATGGAATCTGAAACCATATCACTGAAAATTTGGTACTCTGTTACATTAAAATCCATTGGTTTATCTGGACTTTGAATGAATCTTTTACTGGGCATGATTTTGTAACATTGTGCATTGGTCATTTGGAAAACATTGGTTCCCTGAGTTATGGGGAGGTCTTTCAAACGTTGAAACATTTTATTATACAATATTTAAAAAAACCACATTTGTTAATATTAGTACAGAGCTCATCAGAAAAGCCTTCAAGCGTCGGAAAGATGTTAAGCTTATGGCCATGGATACAGGTTTTCTAAAATTCCCATTTCTACTTGAAAAGCTCAAATTGTATCATTACCAACAAGGACTGTCATTTTCCTTGAAATGAAAAGGGACTTCCCTGGTGGTCGAGTGGTTAGGACTCTGTGCTTCCAATGCAGGGGGTGCAGGTTCGATCCCTGGTCGGGAAACTAGGATCCCGCATACCAGGTGGTGCGGTCAAAAAAAAAAATTACAAGCTTACTTCCTTAGTTTTTGAAAAAAATACCAGCCACAGACCCAAGTCTGAATCTAGAATTTGTCAGTCAGCGGTTCTTTCAAGCAAAAATGGTGTTTCACGAAAAATGCAGCTAGTTCAGCTCGCAACTCAGATGATTGCACAAATGTTTTTTCTCGAGACATTCATCATATTTTGGAATGAAGCCGAAGTGCTTTGTGTGTACTTCCCATTTCTTCACATGGATTATTAAAAAAGATGTGGACTCAGGAGCTGGGACTTAACAAAATTACTCTTTTTTTCTTCAGCAAGGACAATTGTAAGTGAAACTGGATTTCATTTGCTTTGAGTGCATGACGATGAAGAATATAATGTCCACCAGGACAATTCGGTGCCACTGTGCTGGTAGGGCACAGCAGTTTTACTCCTGAAAGGAAAAACTCTCCATTTTCCTTCTCTACACTTACTACCTCTGGCCACCAAAATATGCGGGGAGTTTTCTCACACCAAGCAGTTCTCAGACAGCAGCTGGGTGTCCTACTTCAACTCAGTTCTGGCATCTTCTACCTGGGGGTAGTGTCAGATCCCACAGGCTAAGGGCTCAGTCCCACACGACTGCCCCCACTTCAGACACCCATCACAAGTCCAGCTTGTCGTCTGTGCTTCTGTTGACCCTCTCCGCAGGTTCGATAATTTGCTAGAGCAGCCCACAGAACTCAGGAAAACAGTTTACTTACTAGATCACCAGTTTATTATAAAAGGATACAACTTAGGAACAGCCAGATGGAAGAGATGCATAGAGCAAGGTATGGGGAAAGGGCATGGAGCTTCCATAACCTCTCCAGGTGTGCCACCCTCCCAGCACCTCCATGTGTTCACCAAGCCAAAGCTCTCCGAACCCCATATTTTACGGATTTTTATGGAGCCTTCACTATATAGGCACGATTGATTAAATCATTGGCCATTGGCAATTAACTCCACGCCCCTCCCAGGAGGTTAGGAGGTAGGGATGAAAGTGCCAACCCTTTAATCACATGATTGATTCTCCTGGCAACCAGCCCACCATCTTTAAGAACTTTCCAAATGTCACCGTATTAATATTGATATAAACTCAGGTGTGATTGAAAGGGGTTTGTTGTGAATAACAAAAGATGCTCCTTTAGCCTCTATCCCTCTTATCACTTAGGAAATTATAAGGGTTTCAGGAGCTGTTTGTCAGGAACCATGAATGAAGACCAACATGTCTGTTTCTTATTATAGCACAATATCTCAACCCCCATTGCTTTTGTATTATCAATGCAAAAGGCAACATCATTGCATATTATGAAAATGATTTGGACCTTGTACATCTCCTAAGAAGATTTTGGGGTTTGGGGACCGGAGGTTCATTGACCCCACTTTCATAACCACAGCCCTATAGTGCTGTTTATCAAACCTCAGCGTGCATAAGAATCACCCGGAGAGCTTATTAATACGTAGATTCCTAGGCCTTCTCCTCCAAATTCTGAATCTGTAGGTCTGGGGTGTGGCCTATGCTTCTGCATTTCTAACGAGCTCCCAGGTGATGCTGATTCTGCAGGCCCACAGAGCAAACTTGCAGGAGAAAAACCCAAGAGGACAACAGTAAATATCTTCAGAGGATGTTAGCAAATGTTCCCCCCCCAAAAGCATTTTGTGGCCAAAGACATCTGGGAAACACTAGGTTATTCAAAATAAACAGGTTTCTTTGCCGTAGGACTCGTTAGAACCCTTAATAAGCCAATGTATGTGGGAAATATCCAAGAGGGGGATGGTGTGCGGGGTTCCAAACCTACTTGGCTGTGGGAACATTTTTCAGTGGGGCCCTTACTCACTGTGTCCTTCAAAGCACGCTTCCTGAAACGCTTCTGAAGTGGCTGGTTCGTGCATCACTCCCAGGGGTCTGGGTGGGGGCAGCCCCAGGCCTCTCTTCCTCCTCTCTCTCCCGCCCGGGCCAGCTCCGCTCAGGCCACACGCCTCGTCCATTTCCCAGGAGCGGGCAGTAGGGCCACCCAACTGAAGGGCAGCATGGTACCACACTTGGCACGCGGAGTTTCATGTGTTTTTAATTTCTCACCTATTCCAGACACGGATCACCACGACGCAGGCAGATCTGCTCCATACGCGGCTTGGTGTGTTCTTTAGGGTGTTTTCTTTTTATGTTTCCACACAGATGAGTGCTCTGCAGCTCTCTACAAGGTATGCGTGCACTTCCGGAGATCATAAAGACCATTCTCTGAAAAAGACATGGACTTGGAAGAGGAACCCAAATGGAGGTTCAGGGTTCATGTGGAACAATTCATATGGCTTCTAGGACACAGGAGATCAGGGAGACCCTTCCTCTGGTGATATGACTCCAGGAATCTGGAGCCTTAGGGACGAAGTCCCATCTGAGAGGGGAGGCTGGTGTGTGGGAACACTGCTAACCAGCCTCCCTTGGCCCTGAGTGGGTGGGGCAGGAAGGGAGAAAGACAAGAGGATATAGGACTTGCCAGCCGCCTGGGGACACACATTGCTGCCTCCGTGGTGAATGGCACAGATGAGGCGTCTAGCTGGGAGGGAGCTCAGTGTACAGGGCATATTGTAGAGGACACAGGAGGGACCCAACCCAGCCTGGCAGTCACCAAGGCTTTCTGGATGAGGTGACCCTGGAGTTCCCAAGGAGAGGTAGACAGTGAGGAGATGGGAGTCTGGGGCTGTTACACTAACCGATGTCCCTCCACATGGAAGGAAGCACCAAGAGGGGGCATGAGTGTCCCTCCCCCAACAGATGAATTTGAACCATCTAGGAACAGAAGGGGTGAAAGGGCGTTTGAGGAAGGGGGCCAGCACGGACCAAGGCTGGACGCATCCAGGAGAGCGTGGTTCACCGAGACATTACAGAGAGATGAGGCTGGAGACACAGGCAGAGTCCAGCTGAAAAAAGGCCTTGAATGTCATGCTACGGACTGCGGTTTTGATCCTGCTGACTCTAAAGGTCAACTGAAGAGTTCAAGCAGGGAGGCGTCACGCTCAGACCTGTGCATTTGGACGGTGGCTCTGGCCGTGGCAGTACGTGATGGGGGAGGAGAGGCTGCAGGCGGCAGCGCCATGATGAGCCCCACAGGACAGTGAGGCTGAGTTAGGGCAGTGGCTCTGGGTGTACAGGGGAGAGAGGTCAGGAGCTCCGCAGGTGGAGTCCCAGGTGAGGAGCAGGTGTGAGGAGGCTGGGACCTCACCCAGGTGTAAAGAACCCTGCAGAAGCTGACAACAGATGTGGCGTGTGTGTGTGTGTGTGTGTGTGTGCGTGTGTGCGTGTGCGCACAGTGACAGGGTGTGCAGAGTGTCTTCATGGAGTAGCCTGGTGATTGGGTATTCAGGGGCTCAAAGCCGAGGCTGGCATTGATTCCCCCACCCCGTGATGACTGGAAAAGTGGTTGGTAAGGTCTCAGGACAAGCAGGGATCAGTTCAAGATGGGGACTGGGAAGGCATCCTTATATCCTCTGCTTCATTCAAGTGATGGGTCAGTGAGCAAAAAGTCTAGACCTACCGCAGCAAAGAGGACAGAAGGGGGTTCTGGAAGATGGAAAGGAGGAAGAGACCTTTGGAAGAGGGAGCAGAAGCCCAGAAAATATGCAAAGGGGCTGGAACCAGGGGGGCTCACCCATCTGCCAGCGGAACCTCAGAGCACCTGCGGGTGTGAGGGCAGGTATCACAAAGGGAAGAGTGAGAAGTGGGGCTGGAAGAGGCAGAACCAGTGAAGCTCCCAGTGCGAATACTTCATGCTCCTTCCACCAGGTCATGCAGCCAGGCACCTACCTACCCCAGGGAAGAAAATCAGAGTTTCTTCCCTAAAGACAATTGAATGAGTTCCCTGGTGAGAGTGGGTGCTGCTGGTGTGGTCAGCAGTACTCCTAAGTCCCCCTTACTCCAGCATTTAGGGTCCCCTGGTTAACAGCTGGTTCCGCATTTGTTCACTCTAAGCTCTGCCCATGTGTGTGTATCCCCAGGTCAGCCTGCTTAAATACTAAAAGATGCCAGGTAGTTCCACACATTTTGACAAAAGCTTCCAAAGTGAAGGTGAAAAAACAAAGGAAGTCCTCAGAGAAAATTCAGAGAACAAAAGACAACTTGAAAAAGAAAGAAAATTAGTATCCTAAGGAATACTCAAGAATATGCTGCATCTTAAAAGAAAAAGACAAGATGTTACCAAAAAAGAACAACTATAGAAAAAGAAATAACTTTTTAAAAATTGTGGTAAAATACACATAATATAAAATTTACCATTTTAACCATATCTAAGTGTACAGTGCCATTAAGTACTTTCACATTGTTGCACCACCATCACCACCATCCATCTCCAGAATTTTCTTTACCTTGCAAAATGCAACTCTGCACCTATCAAACACTAAGTCCCCACTCCTCCCTTCCTACCAGCCCCTGGCACCCACTATTCTACTACCTGTCTGTATAAATTTGACTACTCTAGGTACCACGTATAAGTGGAATCATACAGTATTTGTACTTTTGTGAATGGCTTATTTCACTTAACATAATGTCCTCAAAGTTTATCCATGTGACAGCCTGTGTCAGCATTTCCTTCTTTTTTAAGGCTGAAAAAGATTCCATTTTGTGTGTGTATAGCACATCCACTGATGGACACTTGGTTTGTCTCTGCCTTTGGGCTATAGTGATAATGCTGTTATGAACATGGGTGTACAAATATAAAAAATAACTTTTGAAAATTAAAAAAATGCTTGCCATAATAAAACTTTTAATAGGTGGTTTGAAAAACATATTGGTGAACTCTCCAGAACATGGAAAAAAATGTCAAAAAGAAAAATATACAAGAGGAAAGATAATCCTCAGTGAAATAAATTCAAGAAGTTCAACGTCCAACCGATTGGCATTCTGGAAAGAAGACAGAAAAAAAAAAGGGGTGGGGGAAGGGGTGATCAGAGAAATAATAAACAAGAATTTCCCAGAGCCATGGTTGGCCATGTTGAGGCCCTATTATGTGTCATGTACCATGTGGATCCTGGGGCTACAACTGACACAGTCCTGCCACATGGCACTGAAAGTCTTGGGAGAGAGAGACAGAAACCAAGCAGCTACATAAATTGATGTAAAACTGCAACTGGAATACACGTCATAAAGAAGCTACGGAAATGGGGAAGAACTTCTAAGAGAGGGACATCTGAGGTCAGATATAATCAGGCAGGAAAGGGAAGGAGGAGCATTTGGGGCATAGGTGGTGGGAGGCGAGGGGTGGAGCTGACCACGTGGGTCTTTGAGGGCCCAAGAGTAGCAAGAAGCCAGGCCTTAGAAACAAAGCAGGTCTCTAGGGAGACAGGAAACGCTTTCTATTCCTTCTGGACACCAGGACCAAGAAGCAAAGCACAAGTTAAATCTTCAGCAACCACCTGGCCCTCTCTGGTCCTTGGTGGTACATCCAGCTCCACCGGAAGGAGCTAAATCCAGCCCTGCCCTACGTGCCACGAGGGGGCGCTGTGAGGCCCAAACCAGAGAAAGGCTGGGGACTCGTTTGCTCTTTAGAGGAAATCACAGGCACTCTTGTCCTAAAAGCTTGGAGGAGGACTCGGGTGACTGTTGGAGTGAGTTGGAGGAGAGGGGTTTGGACTCGTGGATGCATATTTAGGCAGTTTCTGTTTTCCATGCGTGAGTGCCACTGAGATGCATACACATGAATGCATTCATTTCGTGCATCTGATTATTTCCTTAGGATCAATTTCTAGAAATGGAATTTCTGGTGCAAACACATGGAAAGCTTTAAGGACAGAACAACTGTACCAATGCACAGCCCCAGCAGCAGTATGTGGGAGTCTGTCTGTTCAAACTCTCCCCTGTCTGGGTGTCATTTAAAATATATCTTCTGATCTGTGCCAGTTCAGCTGAGGCAGAAAGAGGTACCTCATGGTTTTAGTAGCATTTCTTTTATTACTATTATCATTGCAGATGGGTTCACATGTTTACTGGTCATTTGTACTTCTCTCTAAATCACATGTATGATATGCTCAGTGCCCATTCCTGTTTGGCTGATGTCTTTTTCCTATTAACTTGTAGTGATATTAATGCTTTGTCAAATACATATTGAATCCTCCCAATTTATCATTTGTTTATTAATTTTGTTTTGATATTTTTGATGTGTGAGACCTTTTCACAGTCACATTTTTCCATCTTTCCTTTATGGTTTCTGCTTTCAGTGTTAAGCTTAGGGTGGCCTCCTCTACACTAACATTATATAAATATTTTCCTCTATTCTATTATCTTTTTGGTATCACTGTTACGTTTAACTCTTTATCTCATTTGGAATTTTTTTTTTTTTTTTTTTAACATCTTTATAGCTACTTTATTTATTTATTTATTTATTTTTGGCTGTGTTGGGTCTTCGGTTCGTGCGAGGGCTTTCTCCAGTTGCGGCAAGTGGGGGCCACTCTTCATCGCGGCGCGGGGACCGCTCTTCATCGCGGTGCGCGGGCCTTTCACTATCGCGGCCCCTCCCGCTGCGGGGCACAGGCTCCCGACGCGCAGGCTCAGTAGTTGTGGCTCACGGGCCCAGCCGCTCCGCGGCATGTGGGATCCTCCCAGACCAGGGCTCGAACCCGTGTCCCCTGCATTAGCAGGCAGACTCTCAACCACTGCGCCACCAGGGAAGCCCTCATTTGGAATTTATGTCAGTATGTGGTTTGAGGAAAAATCAAATCCTTAATTTTCTCAGCCATATTTATTCATTGCCAATGCATTTTGAAATGCCACATTTGTCATATTCTAAATATTTAAAGTATATTTGGGGATTAGTATGGAGTTACCTTTAAAAACTAAACATAGAACTACCACATGACCCAGCAATCCCACTACTGAGCATATACCCTGAGGAAATCATAATTCAAAAAGAGTCATGTACCACAATGTTCATTGCAGCACTATTTACAATAGCCAGGACATGGAAGCAACCTAAGTGTTCATTGACAGATGAATGGATAAAGAAGATGTGGTACATATATACAATAGAATATTACTCAGCCATAAAAAGAAACGAAATTGAGTTATTTGTAGTGAGGTGGTTGGACCTAGAGTCTGTCAAACAGAGTGAAGGAAGTCAGAAAGAGAAAAACAAATATCATATATTAACACATATATGTGGAACCTGAAAAAAAAAATGGTTCTGATGAACCTAGGGACAGGACAGGAATAAAGACACAGATGTAGAGAATGGACTTGAGGACACGGGGAGGGGGAAGGGTAAGCTGGGACGAAGTGATAGAGTAGCATTAACATATATACACTACCAAATGTAGAATAGATAGCTAGTGAGAAGCAGATGCATAGCACAGGGAGAGCTCAGTGCTTTGTGACCACCTACCACCTAAAGGGGTAGGATACAAAGCGTGGGAGGGAGGCGCAAGAAGGAGGGGATATGGGGAATATATGTATACATATAACTGATTCACTTTGTTATACAGCAGAAACTAACACAACATTGTAAAGCAATTATACTCCAATAAAGATGTTAAAAAAAAAAAAAGACACATGCACCTCAATGTTCATTGAAGCACTATTTACAATAGCCAGGACATGGAAACAACCTAAATATCCATCAACAGAGGAATGGATAAAGAAGATGTGGTACATATATACAATGGAGTATTACTCAGCCATAAAAAGGAACGAAATTGGGTCATTTGTAGAGACATGGATGGACCTAGAGACTGTCATACAGAGTGAAGTAAGTCAGAAAGAGAAAAACAAATATCATATATTAACACATATATGTGGAATCTGAAAAAATTGGTATAGACGATCTTATTCACAAAGCAGAAATAGAGACACAGACATAGAGAACAAATGTATGGATACCAAGGGGGAAAGGGGGGGTGGGATGAATTGGGAGATGGGGATTGACATATATATACTACTGATACTATGTATAAGATAGATAACTAATGAGAACCTACAATATACACAGGGAACTCTACTCAATGCTCTGTGGTGACCTAAATGGGAAGGAAATCCAAAAAAGAGGGGATATATGTATACATATAGCTGATTCACTTTGCTGTACAGTAGAAACTAACAACTATACTCCAATAAAAGCAACTATACTCCAATAAAAATTAATTTAAAAAATAAAGTATATTTGGGACTTCTGGGCTTTCTATTATATTACATTTGTATATCTTTTATAAGTATCATAGCCCCATACAATATTCTTTTTTTTTCTTTCTTTCAGTATTTGACTATCTTCTCCCATTTACCAGTGATATTTAGAATGGATTTATTAAGTTCACTACCACTCTCCTCCCCCCAAAGTAATTCCTTTAGGATCCTGCTTGGAACTTATAAATTAACCTGAAGGTAACTTCCCATTCAGAGATACTGTTCTCTGTCTGACTCTGATGCCCCACATTAGAACATGTTGACAATGAACAAGGTCAAAGGTGGTGCATCCAGCAGGCTCCCGGTCTTGCTGGGAAGCTCAGCTTCTCCCTACCCTCTGCCTGCAGGCCTTGAAAGGTCCATTAGGAGGAGGCCATCCTCTGTCTTCATTAACTCCTGTGCCCTGCGGGCCGGGTAGAAGTTCTAGGAAGTAGTAAGGGCCTCTCCTCAGCTATCCCCACAGCCCGCCCGCTCCCTCTAAGTGATGGACTTGTCGGGGAGCAGCTGCAGAGTCACCGCACCCTGGTCCCCACCCCAGCACAGGCACATGGAGTTAGAGCCACAGGGCTGCAGGGAGAGGGAGGGAGCTTACCTGCCAGCACCCTGGGGTCCTAATTGGGGGGTGGACTCCCCTGGGCAGGACAAGAATGCAGATGTCCTGATGCTCAGCTACCTCTATTTATACTACTGATGGGGGAGAAAGAGAGATGAAGAGAGGTTTCTAACCACAATTTACAAGAGTAGAACAGAAAGACAGGAATGAGGAAGAGCTTCTTTCCCTGCAAAGACGCCACACCACAGCTACCCAGACCTCAGCCCCTCCATTTCTCTCCTCTCCACCCACCCCATCCCACTCCCACCTCCACCGCCCTCTATAAAGTGTAGCAGGTGGGCCAGCAGCATCCACTCCACCTGGGAGCTTGTTAGAAATTAGAATCTTGGACCCACTAGGGTCCTGCTGAGTCAGAATCTTCAGTTTAGTGGAATCCCCACGTGATTCGCATGCATGTTAAAGTTTGAGAGCCGCTCTAAGAGACCAAGGGAGGTGTGCTGCCAGGATCCTGAGACTCACCTGAGCTGGAGGGAGCTCTCAGTAACCCCTGAGACGAGGATCCACCCCAGCATCCTCTCTCCTGAGCCAAGCCTGACCTCAGGATCAGCGCCTGGGCCAGGGCTGCAGGATCCCACTGCAGGATCTCCCCAACTCTCATCACCATAACAATGCACACGCCATAATAAAAAATTAGAAGCATAATCAAGGGAAGCAGGAGGAGGGAGCTTTTCATGCTTTTCTTTGGACCCCCATCAGTCATTCTGCTCTCCTTCTTTCAGACTTTCGACATCTTATCTACTGCACTTGACAGTGAGCACTGCAAGAATGCACCCTATATCCGGATGTTCCCAACATCTCTGTTGGGAAAGGAAGGAGAATTCACCATGAAAGTTTTTAGCAGCAAGCAATTTGAAAGTGAAATTTTAGAAATCCCATTTAAAATAGCATCAAAACTTATCAAATACTTAGGAATAAATTTATCAAACCTCTACACTGAAAACCACAAAACATTGCTGAAAGTAAAGATATAAATACATGGAGAAATATGCCAATTTTTGCATTGACAGATACAAATTGCCTAGTATAGCTTCCCCCCAACTTATCTATAAATTCAATGAAACCCCAATCAAAATTCCAGCAGTCACTTTTTTTTTAGAATTCAAAAGTCTGATTTTAAAATGTACATTCATAGGACCTAGAACAGCAAAAGCAACTTTTAAAAAGAAGAACAAAATTACCCTACCTGATTTCAAGACTTCCTTAAAGCTACAGTAATCAAGACTATTTGGTACTGGTAAAAAGATAGACACATAGATAAATGGAACAGAATAGAGCCCAGAAACAGACCCAAACATACACGGCAAATTGATTTTTGACAGAAATACTAAGCAACTCAATTGAAAAAGGAAAGTTTTTTCCAACAATTGTGCTGAAATTACTGGACATCCAGTGGGAAAAAATGAATAATAATACCACATACCATATCCAAAGTTTTACTCAAAGTACAATCAAAGACTAACATGTAAAACCTAAAAATATAAACTTCTAGACCAAAAAAAGGAGAATATCTTTATAAACTTGGGATAGGCAAAGATTTCTTAGATAAAATACAGAAAGCATTTTCTTTGATTAAAAGAAAAATTATATATTGGACTTCATCAAAATAAAAAACTGTTGCTCTATAAGAAAATAAAAAGGCAAGTCATATTCTGGGAAAAAATATTTATAACATATATCAGACAAGACTTACATCCAGAATGTATAAAGAACTCTTACAGAGATTAACCAAGATGGCGGAGTAGAAGGACGTGCTCTCACTCCCTCTTGCGAGAGCACCAGAATCACAACTGGCTGCTGGACAATCATTGACAGGAAGACCCTGGACTTCACCAAGGAGGATACCCCACGTCCAAGGACAGAGGAGAAGCCACAGTGAGACGGTAGGAGGGGCGCAATCAGAGTAAAATCAAATCCCATAACTGCTGGGTGGGTGACTCACAGACTGGCGAACACTTATACCACAGAAGTCCACCCACTGGAGTGAAGTTTCTGAGCCCCACGTCAGGCTTCCCAACCTGGGGGTCCGGCAAAGGGAGGAGGAATTCCTAGAGAATCAGACTTTGAAGTCTAGTGGGAATTGATTGCAGGACTGTGACAGAACTGGGGGAAACAGAGACCCCACTCTTGGAGGGCACACACAAAGTAATGTGTGCATCGGGACCCAGGGGAAGGAGCAGTGACCCTGGGGGAGACTGAACCAGACGTACTTGCTGGTGTTGGGGGGTCTCCTGCAGAGGCGAGTGGTGGCTCTGTTTCACCGTGGGGATAAGGACACTGGCAGCAGAGGTCCTGGGAAGTTCTCCTTGGCGTGAGCCCTCCCAGAGTCTGCCATTAACCCCACCAAAGAGCACCGGTAGGCTCCAGTGTTGGGTTGCCTCAGGCAAAACAACCAACAGGGAGGGAACCCAGCCCCACCCATCAACAGTCAAGTGGATTAAGGTTTTACTGAGCTCTGATCGCCACAGCAACAGGGAGGGAACCCAGCCCCACCCATCAACAGTCAAGTGGATTAAGGTTTTACTGAGCTCTGACCGCCACAGCAACAGTCAGCTCTACCCACCACCAGAGCCTCCCATCAAGCCTCTTAGATAGCCTCAACCACCAGAGGGCAGACAACAGAAGCAAGAAAAACTACAATCCTGCAGCCTGTGGACCAAAAACCACAGTTACAGAAAGAAAGAGAAGATGAAAAGGCAGAGGGCTATGTACCAGATGAAGGAACAAGAAAAAACCCCAGAAAAACAACTAAATGAAGTGGAGATAGGCAACCTTCCAGAAAAAGAATTCAGAATAATGATAGTGAAGATGATCCAGGACCTCGGAATAAGAATGGAGGCAAAGATTGAGAAGATGCAAGAAATGATTAACAAAGACCTAGAAGAATTAAAGAACAAACAAACAGAGATGACCAATACAATAACTGAAATGAAAACTACACTAGAAGGAATCAATAGCAGAATAACTGAGGCAGAAGAACGGATAAGTGACCTGGAAGACAGAATGGTGGAATTCACTGCTGCAGAACAGACTAAAGAAAAAAGAATGAAAAGAAATGAAGACAGCATAAGAGACCTCTGGGACAACATTAAACGCAACAACATTCGCATTATAGGGGTCCCAGAAGGAGAAGAGAGAGAGAAAGGACCAGAGAAAATATTTGAAGAGATTATAGTCGAAAACTTCCCTAACATGGGAAAGGAAATAGCCACCCAAGTCCAGGAAGCGCAGAGAGTCCCATACAGAATAAACCCAAGGAGAAACACGCCGAGACACATAGTAATCAAAGTGGCAAAAATTAAAGACAAAGAAAAATTACTGAAAGCAGCAAGGGAAAAACGACAAATAACATACAAGGGAACTCCCATAAGGTTAACAGCTGATTTCTCAGCAGAAACTCTGCAAGCCAGAAGGGAGTGGCATGAAATACTTAAAGTGATGAAAGGGAAGAACCTACAACCAAGATTACTCTACCCAGCAAGGATCTCATTTAGATTTGATGGAGAAATCAAAAGCTTTACAGACAAGCAAAAGCTAAGAGAATTCAGCACCACCAAACCAGCTCTACAACAAATGCTAAAGGAACTTCTCTAAGTGGGAAACACAAGAGAAGAAAAGGACCTACAAAAACAAACCCAAGACAATTAAGAAAATGGTCATAGGAACATACATATCGATAATTACCTTAAACGTGAATGGATTAAATGCCCCAACCAAAAGACATAGACTGGCTGAATGGATACAAAAACAAGACCCATATATATGCTGTCTACAAGAGACCCACTTCAGACCTAGGGACACATACAGACTGAAAGTGAGGGGATGGAAAAAGATATTCCATGCAAATGGAAATCAAAAGAAAGCTGGAGTAGCTATACTCATATCAGATAAAATAGACTTTAAAATAAAGAATGTTACAAGAGACAAGGAAGGACACTACATAATGATCCAGGGATCAATCCAAGAAGAAGATATAACAATTATAAATATATATGCACCCAACATAGGAGCACCTCAATACATAAGGCAACTGCTAACAGCTATAAAAGAGGAAATCGACAGTAACACAATAATAGTGGGGGACTTTAACACCTCACTTACACCAATGGACAGATCATCCAAAATGAAAATAAATAAGGAAACAGAAGCTTTAAATGACACAATAGACCAGATAGATTTAATTGATATATATAGGACATTCCATCCAAAAACGGCAGATTACACGTTCTTCTCAAGTGCGCACGGAACATTCTCCAGGATAGATCACATCTTGGGTCACAAATCAAGCCTCAGTAAATTTAAGAAAATTGAAATCATATCAAGCATCTTTTCTGACCACAACGCTATGAGATTAGAAATGAATTACAGGGAAAAAAACGTAAAAAAGACAAACACATGGAGGCTAAACAATACGTTATTAAATAACCAAGAGATCACTGAAGAAATCAAACAGGAAATAAAAAAATACCTAGAGACAAATGACAATGAAAACACGATGACCCAAAACCTATGGGATGCAGCAAAAGCGGTTCTAAGAGGGAAGTTTATAGCTATACAAGCCTACCTAAAGAAACAAGAAAAATCTCAAGTAAACAATCTAACTTTACACCTAAAGAAACTAGAGAAAGAAGAACAAACAAAATCCAAAGTTAGCAGAAGGAAAGAAATCATAAAGATCAGAGCAGAAATAAATGAAATAGAAACAAAGAAAACAATAGCAAAGATCAATAAAACTAAAAGTTGGTTCTTTGAGAAGATAAACAAAATTGATAAGCCATTAGCCAGACTCATCAAGAAAAAGAGGGAGAGGACTCAAATCAATAAAATCAGAAATGAAAAAGGAGAAGTTACAACAGACACCGCAGAAATACAAAACATCCTAAGAGACTACTACAAGCAACTTTATGCCAATAAATTGGACAACCTGGAAGAAATGGACAAATTCTTAGAAAGGTATAACCTTCCAAGACTGAATCAGGAAGAAACAGAAAATATCAACAGACCAATCACAAGTAATGAAATTGAAACTGTGATTAAAAATCTTCCAACAAACAAAAGTCCAGGACCAGATGGCTTCACAGGTGAAGTCTATCAAACATTTAGAGAAGAGCTAACACCCATCCTTCTCAAACTCTTCCAAAAAATTGCAGAGGAAGGAACTCTCCCAAACTCATTCTATGAGGCCACCATCACCCTGATACCAAAACCAGACAAAGACACTACAAAAAAAGAAAATTACAGACCAATATCACTGATGAATATAGATGCAAAAATCCTCAACAAAATACTAGCAAACAGAATCCAACAACACATTAAAAGGATCATACACCACGATCAAGTGGGATTTATCCCAGGGATGCAAGGATTCTTCAATATACGCAAATCAATCAATGTGATACACCATATTAACAAATTGAAGAAGAAAAACCATATGATCATCTCAATAGATGCAGAAAAAGCTTTTGACAAAATTCAACACCCATTTCTGATAAAAACTCTCCAGAAAGTGGGCATAGAGGGAACCTACCTCAACATAATAAAGGCCATATATGACAAACCCACAGCAAACATCATTCTCAATGGTGAAAAACTGAAAGCATTTCCTCTAAGATCAGGAACGAGACAAGGATGTCCACTCTCACCACTATTATTCAACATAGTTCTGGAAGTCCTAGCCACGGCAATCAGAGAAGAAAAAGAAATAAAAGGAATACAAATTGGAAAAGAAGAAGTAAAACTGTCACTGTTTGCGGATGACATGATACTATACATAGAGAATCCTAAAACTGCCACCAGAAAACTGCTAGAGCTGATTAATGAATATGGTAAAGTTGCAGGTTACAAAATTAATGCACAGAAATCTCTTGCATTCCTATACACTAATGATGAAAAATCTGAAAGAGAAATTATGGAAACACTCCCATTTACCATTGCAACAAAAAGAATAAAATACCTAGGAATAAACCTACCTAGGGAGACAAAAGACCTGTATGCAGAAAACTATAAGACACTGATGAAAGAAATTAAAGATGATACCAACAGATGGAGAGATATACCATGTTCTTGGATTGGAAGAATCAACATTGTGAAAATGAGTATACTACCCAAAGCAATCTACAGATTCAATGCAATCCCTATCAAATTACCAATGGCATTTTTTACGGAGCTAGAACAAATCATCTTAAAATTTGTATGGAGACACAAAAGACCCCGAATAGCCAAAGCAGTCTTGAGGCAAAAAAATGGAGCTGGAGGAATCAGACTCCCTGACTTCAGACTATACTACAAAGCTACAGTAATCAAGACAATATGGTACTGGCACAAAAACAGAAACATAGATCAATGGAACAAGATAGAAAGCCCAGAGATTAACCCACACACCTATGGTCAACTAATCTATGACAAAGGAGGCAAAGATATACAATGGAGAAAAGACAGTCTCTTCAATAAGTGGTGCTGGGAAAACTGGACAGCCACATGTAAAAGAATGAAATTAGAATACTCCCTAACACCATACACAAAAATAAACTCAAAATGGATTAGAGACCTAAATATAAGACTGGCCACTATAAAACTCTTAGAGGAAAACATAGGAAGAACACTCTTTGACATAAATCACAGCAAGATCTTTTTCGATCCACCTCCTAGAGTAATGGAAATAAAAACAAAAATAAACAAGTGGGACCTAATGAAACTTCAAAGCTTTTGCACAGCAAAGGAAATCATAAACAAGACGAAAAGACAACCCTCAGAATGGGAGAAAATATTTGCAAATGAATCAACGGACAAAGGATTAATCTCCAAAATATATAAACAGCTCATTCAGCTCAATATCAAAGAAACAAACACCCCAATCCAAAAATGGGCAGAAGACCTAAATAGACATTTCTCCAAAGAAGACATACAGACGGCCACGAAGCACATGAAAAGATGCTCAACATCACTAATTATTAGAGAAATGCAAATCAAAACTACAATGAGGTATCACCTCACTCCTGTTAGAATGGGCATCATCAGAAAATCTACAAACAACAAATGCTGGAGAGGGTGTGGAGAAAAGGGAACCCTCTTGCACTGTTGGTGGGAATGTAAATTGATACAGCCACTATGGAGAACAATATGGAGGTTCCTTAAAAAACTAAAAATAGAATTACCATATGACCCAGCAATCCCACTACTGGGCATATACCCAGAGAAAACCGTAATTCAAAAAGACACGTGCACCCGAATGTTCATTGCAGCACTATTTACAATAGCCAGGTCATGGAAGCAACCTAAATGCCCATCAACAGACGAATGGATAAAGAAGTTGTGGTACATATATACAATGGAATATTACTCAGCCATAAAAAGGAACGAAATTGAGTCATTTGTTGAGAAGTGGATGGATCTAGAGACTGTCATACAGAGTGAAGTAAGTCAGAAAGAGAAAAACAAATATCGTATATTAATGCATGTATGTGGAACCTAGAAAAATGGTACAGATGAGCCAGTTTGCAGGGCAGAAGTTGAGACACAGATGTAGAGAATGGACATATGGACACCAAGGGGGGAAAACTGCGATGAGGTGGGGATGGTGGTGTGCTGATTTGGGCGATTGGGATTGACATGTATACACTGATGTGTATAAAACTGATGCCTAATAAGAACCTGCAGTATAAAAAAACAAACAAAACAACTAATACTAAACTTTCATTGGGTTATTTTTATGGAAATATGTTAATATAAATGTTTCAGACATTACATGAAATTTCTAAAAATCTTATATGTGTATGGAAATATGTATGGAAATATGTTAATATAAATGTTTCAGACATTACATGAAATTTCTAAAAATCTTATATTTGTATTTGTATGGAAATATGTATGGAAATATGTTAATATAAATGTTTCAGACATTACATGAAATTTCTAAAAATCTTATATTTGTATTTGTATGGAAATATGTATGGAAATATGTTAATATAAATGTTTCAGACATTACATGAAATTTCTAAAAATCTTATATTTGTAGTTGTATGGAAATATGTATGGAAATATGTTAATATAAATGTTTCAGACATTACATGAAATTTCTAAAAATCTTATATTTGTATTTGTATGGAAATATGTATGGAAATATGTTAATATAAATGTTTCAGACATTACATGAAATTTCTAAAAATCTTATATTTGTATTTGTATGGAAATATGTATGGAAATATGTTAATATAAATGTTTCAGACATTACAGGAAACGTCTAAAAATCTTATATGTTCTGGTATAATGTTATAAGTAATAATCCTAGTTATTACTTTAAAATGTATATCTCAGAAATAACTAATTTTCTTGTCAACTGCGTTATTATGAACTTTCATCAAATCTTTAACCATGGTCATTTTTAAGTCTTTTGTCATTTACAGACAGTTCTGGGTGTACTCTGATGATTTTGCAAATATGTTCCTATAAAAGGGTTTCATCTTCAAGAAATTCATGGAAAAGACTCTGACAAGTACAGGTTTCTGGTAACTGACTGTACTGCTGAACTGAATGAATAAGCATTTTCAGAACTCTAATGAAAAACTGATGAACTCATAAAAGTGCTAACAAAAGATCAAGATGAAAAAAAGAAATTAATTACATGGGACTGAGTGAACTGATGAGGATGAGTATAATTTTTGTGACTTTCTGTCTGAATTAAAAAAAAAAAATCCCACAAGGACTCAGAGGAAAAGAATATACAAATCAATTTTCACTGCAAAGTAAAGGAGCTGTTACAGTGGAGGATTACTGGACTGAATGTCAATATTATGACATAGTATAAGTGTGTTTCATGTTTGGTAATTGCAATCATTGTTGCTTTTGTTGTGGTCATCCATGTACAATGCTTGGTGTCAGTCTATTTATCTCTTGTAAAAATAAAATACACTGTGTGTGTGTGGGAAAAAAAAAAAAAAAAAGAACTCTTACAACTCAATAATAAGACACACAACTCAATAAGAAAATGGGCAAAGGATTTGAAGAGACATTTTACAGGAGAAGATATACAGATGGCTAATGAGCACATTTTAAATATCCCAACGTCATTAGTCATCAGGAAAATACAAATCATAACACAATGAGATACTACCTCACATCCAGTAGAATGGCTCAACTTTAAAAAGCTGACTACACCAAGTGTTGGTGAGGACGTGGAGCAATTGAAACTTTCAAACACTATTGGTGGGAATGTAAAATTGTACAATCACTTTAGAAAACCATTGGATAGTCGCTTAAAAAATGAAACTTACACCTACCACATGATCCATCCATTCCATTCACAGATACTTACTGTGTGGAAACAAGTTTCCACACAGACACTTGTTCAAGGAAGTTCACAGCTTTATATGTAGTAGTAAAAGAATATAAATAATTCAAATCTCCATCAACAAGCAAATAGCTGAACTGTGGTATAGCCATACAATGGAATAAAAAAGGAAACAAACTGCTGACACATTTGACAAAATGGAAGAACCTCAAAATCACTATGCAGAGGCAAAGAAACCAGACTCCTCTCTCCACCCGCCAAAAGCATACATACTGTGTAATTCCATTTACATAAAATTCTAGAAAGTACAAACAAATCTATGGAACAGAAAGCAGATCAGTGGTTGCCTGGGGCAGGAGTGGAGGGAGTGATGGATTACCAAGGGGCACAAGAAACTTTTGGGGGTTATGGAAATGTTTGCCCTCTGAATGTTGCTTTTATGAGTATGTATATATAAATATCAAAACTGACCAAATTGCACATTTTAAATATTTGCAGGTTATTGTTCTTCAATTAAACCTCCATAAATTTGGAATTTTTTTTAAACATGTGAAACTACACCATTAGAAGCCAGCATAGTGGCTACATTTAGGGAGGGTAGTGACTGGAAAGGGGCACTGGGGGGCTGGTAATACTCTGTGTCTTGCATCTCCCCCAGTGCCACAGCTTCCCCTGGTGTGGCCATCACCTCCCAGTACTCCATGGCTGGGCTGCATGCTTTGCCCACATTATGTCATTTAATCATCAGGACAGCCCAATAGCGGAGGAAAAGGAGAAAGTAAGTTTTCCAAGGTCATGTAGCTCCCAAGTGGCAGAGCAGGATAGGAGCCCCGTCTATGGACTTCACGGCCCTAAGGTTTGAAAGCCATGGAGTCTAGGGGTTGGAAGGATGATGGAGAAAATTCACTCCGACCTGCCGTGTAACGGAGGAGGATTCTTTGAGACCAGGAAAACACTTAGGTTGGCCGCCGCAGGCACTGAGATGGCAGCAGCCCAGATGGTGAGCCCTCAGAAATGCCTGGGGTGGGGCCAGCCAGAGGGGAGGGGACCAGCTGCTCCTCGTCTTCATCCTCTCAGGTTGGGTGCCTGCACTTGCAAGGTTTCGGCCCTGAGTCAGCTTGACTGGCGTCCCTGAGCCCAGCTGCAGAGCCACCAATGCTGCTGACTTTGTGGCCTCAGCTACTGCAGGCCCCAGAAGCCATTAGCAGAGTGGAGAGTGGAGCTTGTCTGCAGGAAAGAGGGAGAAGTGGAGAGGCAGAGAGCAGCAGGGTCAGGGAGCAAGGGATCCAACAGAGGCTGAACATGGATGGAAATTGCAGCTCCACCTCCCGCCCCAGCTGTGAGCAAGTGGAGGGGCCGTGGGCTCTGGTGCCTTGTAGTCCTGAGTGCAAACACCAACTCCACCGACTGACTTGCCTTTCATTTATAAAATGGAGCCATCAATTCTTGTGATGACAAAATGAGAAAATTAATTACGAAGTAACTGACACCTTGTAGAGGCCTGGCACATTATGTCTTCCTCCCACCTGCCCCAAGAAACGAGGACCAAAGATCCCACCCTGTCCCTGAAGCCCTTTCAGACTAGTATGGGGCAGACCCTTTTTACAAACAATTCTGCTAAGAGGCTGAATGAAGCAAGTCTCACTGGAGCTGCCAAGGGAGAGAAGGGAAGGCTTCCTGGAGGAGGAGGGAGCATCCTGGTAGAGCACTTGCCACTTCAAGCCTGCCTTGAAGGAAGTGTCAGGGTTCAATCAGGGAAGAAGCAGAACCACCATGAGTTATGGGCTGAGAGATTTATTACAGGAATTAGGCCCTACTTGATTGTGGGAGGAGCTGGGGAAGTAGAGGTGCTGGAGGATCAGACAAGGGGTCACCAATCGTTCATTCTGAGAAGTCATGTCCGGCCACCTAAGTGGGACTGCCAAGGGGACGCTCCTGGAGAGGACTCTGGGCAGCTGTACCAACCCAGAGCTCCCACATCTGCGGGTCTGCTGCTCAGTGTTGAGAGGTGGGCCTGGGGCCAGTGTTGGGCAGCAGGGTCAAAAGCCGGGAAGAAGAGCTGGATGCAGGGCAGAGAGCTGGACCCCACAGGTACTGCTACATCTATCACCACATACAACCACAGCAGCCTTCAGACAGTAATGGCTGCCTCTTCACATCTGCCTTCCAAATCTCATACAAATTCATCTTTTGTCTGACTCAACCCAAAACCAAACACAGAAGGGGATTCTGGGAAATGTAGTTCCAGCTTAACCAAGTTAACACAGTTTAAACCACCACAAAGGATGAGTGGGAAGCAAAGACAAGGAAGGGCATCCAGGCAGAGGGAACTGCACTTGCAAAGGCTCAGAGGCATGAACACTCCAAGCTGTTCCCACCTTAGTTCCACCCACATTCATATACACACCCTGTTGTTCTCTCCTGGAGTATTCAGTAGTTTTCCTCATCATAATTTGTCAATCTTCTCTTCTTTATGTGTTTGTTTAATGTGTGTCTCTTCCACTAGACTGTTAATTCCATGAGGGCAGAGACTCTGCTTAGCCATCAATTTATTTCCAGCACCAAGAACAGATCCTGGTACAAAGTAGGTGCTTGGGGCATAGTCTACTATGCCCTACTTCCCCTACTTCCACCATGGTAGAATCCCTGATTATTTGCTGGACTACAGCCACCCAGAACAAAGACTACATTTCCCAAGCTCCTTTGGAGCCTAGTGTGACTAAGATCTGCTCAGTGGGATGTAAACAGAAGTATTAAGTGGCAGTTTTCCAAGAAGTTTCCTTAAAAGACAGCTGGCCTATGCTCTTAGCTTTCTCTTCTTGACTCCTTACTCCTTTGGCTACCTAGAGTGCACATGTGATGGCTGGAGCTCTAGCAGCCATCTTGAAACATACAGACAAGAAATATTGCCTTAGGATCATACAGCAGAAAGCTAGAAGGACCCTGTGTCCCCAGGAAGTTTGTGAAATAAAGTGACCATATTAGTCCTGTATTGCCAACCCCCAGGTTTCTATGTAAGAGAGAAGTAGATTTCTATGCAGTGCTTACATCACTGTTACTTTTGGTTTTTACTCTTTACAATCAACCCAAACTGAACTGTTATAATGGTCAATAAATGTTTGTGGTATAAAGAAGGGAATAGATTCATGGCATGTCTGGGTAGTGTTTAGAGTGAGGAGGTGGTAGGGGGGCTAAGCCTGCTAAGGAAGGCAGACCTTGAACCTTGGAAGGAGTCAGTGCTGAGCCAGAGGGGCTAGAACCACGACGCCACGGTCTGGAGCCTGAAAATCTGAGATCTTCCCAAGAGCCAGAATGTAGCCTGTTGAGCCTTGGGACCCTCCAAACCTCAGAGTGCCAGCAGCAGGTAGGAGAACTGCTGCTGCAGGAGCTCAGTCCTGGCTCCAGTATCAAAGTGAAAGGGTGACATTTACCAAAATGGTTTGAATGCTTGGGAAGAAAACAAAACAGAACTCTTCACCTGAACCCAGCTCCTGGCCGCTGGAGTGTTTGGGTGGGAGCAGCCTGGATGCAGAAGCTCAGGGAGGCATCTGGGAAAAGGGGCTCTTCCCATCCCCAAAGCCCTCTCCTGCTCAGTCCTCTTCCAGCTCCCCTGGATCATTGCCACAGCTCCCCCACCCCCACACCCTAGCCTGGCCTCTCCACCTCCAACCCATGCAGTCTCCAGAGTTGTATTTCAAAAGTGCAAAGCGCAAACCTGAGCATAATTACATCACCCCCAGACCTTCTGTGGCTCCCCATTTCTTCAGGGCCAACTACCCTATCCCGGCAGACTGTGCCTCTGCAACTACCTCTCTTCAGCCTCCAGTTCTCACCATTGCCCCTCATGCTCCATATCAAATCACAGTGAACTCCTTGGGGTTCCCTCACTGTGTCGTTTCCTCCAAGTCAAACCCCCTCTTGTCAACTTTGCTTCCACTACCTGGAGCCCCCTTCCTGCCCATCCCCTCACCAAACTTGGCAACTGCAGCCTTTTCTTTCAAGACTCAGCTTGAGGATCACCTCTTCCAGGAAGCCTTCCCTGACTCCTGCAGAATCAGTCTCTCTCTCCTCTGTTCTCCCAGGTCCTCCATGCTTTCATCGACTGCACATTGTAGCACTCACATCACTGCAACACCTCGAACAGACAGTGACGACCTCAGAGCCAGGAACCACAATTAATTAAAATAATAAAATTTTTTCCTTTTTTTGAGGTGAAATTCACGTAACAAAATTAACCATTTAAGTGTACAGTTCAGTGGTATTTAGCACAGTCACAATGCTGTGCAGCTACCACCTCTATCTAATTCCAAACTACCTTCGTCACTCCAGAAGAAAACTGCATACCCATTAAGCAGTGATTATTATAAGCAATCATATAATATTTTTAAATAGAGATAAATACAGGTGGCATTAAATGTACTTATCATATTTTAATTTTTTAAAAGGGTCCATTACCCCCGAACCTCTATTTCTCTGTACTTCCAAAGAGGAACTTGAAAATGGCCTTCTTAAAAGTACTTACTTAAATTTTCAGCCCAAAGTCTCTCCCTTTGAATGCAAGGAGAGTGGGGTGGAGAGGGAGTTGACTTATTTATCTGATTACTTGTCAAACAGTTAGAGAAGCATCAGGGGTACCTGCCTTGAGATAGGGTTGTCAGATAAAACACAGAACACTGGTGAAATGTGAACTTCAAATGAACAATGAATAATTTTTTAGTTTAACTATGTCCCATGAAATATTTGGGACATTATTTCATTTAATTTGGCAACCTTACTTGGGAGTTGTTCAGAGAATTGCAGGAGATGCCAGGAAGGACAGTATTTGGAAGTACTGGTGTTTATGGGGAGGCAGTTTGTACCAAGGCAGCCTTTGGGGGTGTTCCTGTGCCCTAAAAACAGCACCCTCATCCCTCCCCTAAGACTGGACCAGCTCTAGACTCCCACCTTCCCCCTTCCCCCAGCTCAGGGCACTGTGTGGAAGTCACAAAGACACGGGAAGGCTTTAAGGCTCTACTTGGTCTTCCAAAAGTGTGTTGACTTCTGACCTCATCTTTTACAGCTCTTGCCCACTTCCTTTTCACATTCCCAGCAGAGGACGATATGGTTTGATTTGGGGAGTGTTTTTGTTTGTTCGTTTTTCCTTTCTTGAATCTGTCCCGGGTACTTAAAAACTTTTTCCCCGACATTTTATTATGAACAATTTCAAACAAAAGTTGAAACAACTCCCAGTTTCAAAAGAAAATGGAATCGAAGCACTTCTCCTGACCCTTTCACTGATTCACCAAAACCCCCTGTATATTATATACAAATGAAAGATAAGAGGGGGCTTCCCTGGTGGCGCAGTGGTTGAGAATCTGCCTGCCAACGCAGGAGACATGGGTTTGAGCCCTGGTCTCGGAACCCACATGCCGCGGAGCAACTGGGCCGGTGAGCCACAGCTGCTGAGCCTGCGCGTCTGGAGCCTGTGCTCCGCAACAAGAGAGGCCGTGACAGTGAGAGGCCCGCGCACCGCGATGAAGAGGGGCCCCCACTTGCCGCAACTAGAGAAAGCCCTCGCACAGAAACGAAGACCCAACACAGCCATAAATAAATAAATTTTTTTTTAAAAAAAGAAGAAATACATGGTGATTATCTTAAAAAAAAAAAAAACAAAGATAAGAGGACTCTGAAAGGTGGAGAGAAGAAGGTAGATTGGCCAGGAACCTCAGGACCTGAGGAATGACAGGGCAGGTAGTTCCTGGGTTTTCTTTTTTGCCTAATATATGCCCAAATTGGAGCTAGAGAAGCCAGCAACCTAAAAACACCAAGAGGCACAGACAAAAAAATGCCTTGGGGCTTCCCTGGTGGTGCAGTGGTTGAGAATCTGCCTGCCAATGCAGGGGACACGGGTTCGAGCCCTGGTCTGGGAAGATCCCACATGCCGTGGAGCAACTAGGCCCGTGAGCCACAACTACTGAGCCTGTGCGTTTGGAGCCTGTGCTCCGCAACAAGAGAGGCCGCGATAGTGAGAGGCCCGCGCACCGCGATGAAGAGTGGCCCCCACTTGCCGCAACTAGAGAAAGCTCTCTCACAGAAACGAAGACCCAACACAGCCATAAATAAATAAATAAATAAATAAATAAATAAATAAAAACTAAAAAAACAAAACAACTTAGTGAAAAAAAAGAAAAAAAAAAGCCTTAACCTAGGCTACTCTCTAACCAAAGGACAGGGCAAGCAGCAGCCCAGCAAGATAGAAAACTCTAGACAATAACTGTTCTCCTCCAGCCAAACATCTTTGAAAAGACTGTCGCCCCAGCCACATCCCATGAGCAAAGATTTCCATTCTTACCCTGCTGTAGCAAGGGGCCCCTAACTCCCGACCAGGGTGTCAGTGGGGGTCACTGGGGAATGGTAATAGGAGGCCCCTCCCTTTCCCAGCCACACTGGTGTCAACCAAGGACACCGGAGGGAGCCTACAATTTCACCCACACTGAACACTAAAACACAAGGTTGAAATAAGATCTGGAGTCTCAAAACATCATATCTAAAATGTCTAGGACACAACCTAAAATCACATGTCATACCAAGAACCAGGAAAAATTCAACTTGAATGACAAAAGACAATCAACAGACACCAATACCAAGCTGATACAGATGTAGGAATTATCTCACAAGGATTTAAAAGCAGCCATCATAAAAATGTTTCAACAGGCAATTGCAAACATGCTTGAAACAAATGAAAAAAAGAAAAGTTAAGAGAAGTTAACAGTAATCTCTAAAATACCCATCACCTAGATTCTTTAATTAACCTTTTACTATACTTGCTTCCTCACCTATCAATCCATCCCTCTATCCATCCATCACTCCATCTTATTTTTTGTACATTTCAAAGTAAGTGGCAGACTTCAGTACACTTCTGCTCATGTGGGCTATATTCACCCTGAGCCCACAGGCCTCAGACGCAATGCTGGCCTGCAACCTCACAGAGTTCTGGGCTCCTTGGAGGCGGGAATAAGGGGAGAGTTACATGTCTTGTGGCTGGGTGATGCCTAAGAATGTGTCTCTGTGTGTGTGTGTGTGTGTCCAGTATTTGTTTCTTCTTAAGAGGGAAGCACTAACAGGAAAAGGCAAGTCCAGGATGGGGATTAAGTGCCAGGAATTGGAGGCGGACCTATGCTCATCCCCTACTACCTTGGTTAGAGAGGCTGGAGCCCAGGGCATCAGCCACAGGCCTCAGGACCAACCCTGGACACAAGAAAATAGAGCTGGGTGAATCCTTGGAGACCACACAATCTACCATCTCACTACAGATGGAGAAACCAGGCTCTGAGTCTGCTGTAGATTTGTGGCAGATCCCAGGCTGCTACTCTTTCTCTCTGGCCAGAACCACTGCAGCCTGGGCCTCAGCTGGTGAGCCAGCTGGCCCGACCCACTGCCAGGGCAACTACAAAAAGAGCCTGCACCAGTCATGGGCAGAGCCCCAAGCCAGGACATCAGCCTATCTCTCTGGCCCTTGGAGAACTGCTCAGCCTGCAGCTGGGGCCAGGCCAGCCAAGGGGCCTGGCACACAGCAGGGAGGGTGTTACTCATTTCTTAGTCATCGTCCTCCTGGGCCTACTCACCAAAGGCACTCTGTTTTATAAAAAAATTTTTCTTAATTAGGAAATATCTCAAACATACATAAATCTATAGGAAATCATATTATGTACAACTGTGTACCCCATCCAGCTTTCTCAGACTTAATAACACTTAGTCATATTTGTTTCAGATCTCCTTTTCTTGTTTTAAGAAATAAAAGCATTTTTGATACAAGTGAAACCCCCAGAACCTCTCCCCAAGCTTAATCCTCTTCCTGTCCTCAGAGGTAACCACTTTTCTGAACTTAGAGTTTATCACTCCTGTAATTTTTATACTTCTGCTACTTATGTGGGTATCTTTAAACATATTTTTAAATGTTAGTGAATATGTATATATCCATATATAATATATGTGATTTGTAAAGATGGTTCAAAATTTACTTTTTTGCTTAACGCTACTTTTTTAAAAAAATTTATTTATTTTATTTTTGACTGCATTGGGTCTTCGTTGCTGCACGCGGGCTTTCTCCAGTTGTGGCAAGCAGGGGTTACTCTTTGTTGCGGTGCGCGGGCTTCTCATTGCGGTGGCTTCTCTTGTTGTGGAACATGGGCTCTAGGCGTGCAGGCTTCAGTAATTGTGGCTCGCGGGCTCAGTAGTTGTGGCACACGGGCTTAGTTGCTCCGCGGCACATGGGATCTTCCCCGCCCAGGGCTCGAACCTATGCCCCCTGCATTGGCAGGTGGATTCTTAACCACTGTGACACCAGAGAAGCCCTATCCCTACTTTTTAAAGATTTATTTAATGTTAATTAACATGACTCTAGGTCAGGGGTCAGCAAACTTCTTTTGTAAAAAGCCAGATAGTAAATATTTTAGCTTTGCAGGCCACATGTGGTCTCTGTTGCACATTCTTTGTTCTGCTTGTGTTGCTGTTGTTTTGTTTCTTACAGCACTTTAATAATGTAAAAACCATTCTTCTTAGCTCCCCGGCTGTACACAAACAGGTCATGGGCCAGATTTGGTTCTAGGTCATATTCTATTGTATGACTATCCCACAGTTCATTTCTCCATGTTCCTATTACTGGACATTTCAGGGGTTTCCAAATTTTCACTGTTACACATAGGGCAACTATGAACATCATTGTGTAAATGTGTGAGTACGCAACAAGACGTGGAAGGGCTGGGCTTCAGGCATAAGCATCTTTGACTTCATGACACAGCACCAATTTCTATCTGTAATCAGTGTCAGTTTTCATTCCCAGCAGCAGCATATGAGCATTCCAGTTGTTCTGTATCCTTACTATCACTTGCTATTATAGGGCTTTCAAAATCATATGAAATAGTATCTCATTGTTGTTTCTATTTGCATCCTCCCACTCCTATTGAGGATAAACATTTTTTCCTATTTTTTTTCCCCACAGAACTAGAACAAATAATCCTAAAATTTATATGGAACCAGAAAAGACCCAGAATTGCTAAAGCAATTCTGAGGAAAAAGAACAAAGCTGAAGGCATAACGATCCCAGACTTCAGACAATACTACAAAGCTACAGTAATCAAAACAGCATGGTATTGGCACAAAAACAGACATATGGATGAATGGAACAGAATAGAGAGCCCAGGAATAAACCCACACACCTACAGTCAATTAATCTTCAACAAAGGAGGCAAGAATATACCATGGAGAAAAGACAGTCTCTTCAGCAAGTGGTGTTGGGAAAGCTGGACAGCTGCATGTAAATCAATGAAGTTAGAACACTCCCTCACACCATACACACAATAAACTCAAAATGGCTTAAAGACTTAAATACAAGACAAGACACCATAAAACTCCTAGAAGAGACCATAGGCAAAACATCCTGTGACATCAATGTTTTTTGAGTTCAGTCTACCAAGGCAGTAGAAATAAAAGCAAAAATAAACAAATCAAATGTTTAAGCTTTTGCACAGCAAAGGAAACCATACACAAAACGAAAGCACAGCCAACAGATTGGTAGAAAATATTTGTAAGCGATGCAACTGACAAGGGCTTAATTTCCAAAATATACAAACAGCTCATATAACTCAATACAAAAAATGAACAACCCAATCCAAAAATGAGCAAAGACCTAAATAGACATTTCTCCAAAGAAGACATACAGATGGCCAATAGGCACATGAAAAGATGCTCAACATCTCTAATTATTAGAGAAATGCAAATCAAAACTACAATGCAGTATCACCTCACACCAGTCAGAATGGCCATCATCAAAAAGTCTTCAAATAATAAATGCTGGAGAGGGTTTGGAAAAAAGGGAACTCTCCTACACTGTTGGTGGAAATGTAAACTGGTGCAGCCACTATGGAGAACAGTATGGAGGTTCCTTCAAAAACTAAAATTAGAGTTACTATATGATCCTGCAATCCCACTCCTGGGCATATATCCAGAGAAAACTAATTCAAAAAGATACATGTACTCCAATGTTCATAGCTGCATTATTTACAATAGTCAAGACATGGAATAGATCATGAGATGAATAGATAAAGAAGATGTGGTATATATATATATACAGTGGAATGTTATTCAGCCATAGAAAAGAATGAAATAATGACACTTGCAGCAACACGGATGGACCTAGAGATTAACATACTAAGTGAAGTATGTCAGACAGAGAAGGACAAATATCATATGATATCACTTATATGTGAAATCTAAAAAATGAAACAAATGAACTTACAAAACAGAAACAGGAGACCTTCAGGATGGCGGAAGAGTAAGACATGGATATCACCTTCCTCCCCACAAATACATCAGAAATACATCTGCATGTTGAACAACTCCTACAGAACACCTACTGAATGCTGGCAGAAGACCTCAGACCTCCCAAAAGGCAAGAAACTCCCACGTACCTGGGTAGGGCAAAAGAAAAATGAAAAAACAGAGACAAAAGAATAGGGATGGGACCGGCACCTCTGAGAGGGAGCTGTGAAGGAGGAAAAGTCTCCACACACTACGAAGCCCCTTCACTGGGGGAGACGGGGGGTGGGCAGGGGGGAAGCTTCAGAGTCACGGAGGAGAGCGCAGCAACAGGGGTGCAGAGGGCAAAGCGGAGAGATTCCCACACAGAGGATTGGTGCTGACCAGCACTCACCAGCCCAAGAGGCTTGTCTGCTCACCCGCCAGGGTGGGCAGGGGCTGGGAGCTGAGGCTCGGGCTTCGGTCGGATCGCAGGGAGAGGACTGGGGTTGGCGGGGTGAACACAGCCTGAAGGGGGCTAGTGCGCCACAGCTAGCCAGGAGGGAGTCCGGGAAAAAGTCTGGAATTGCCTAAGAGGCAAGAGACCATTGTTTCGGGGTGTGCGGGTGGACGAGGAGAGGGCATTCAGAGCACCGCATAAATGAGCTCCAGAGACGGGCGGAAGCCGCGGCTATCAGCGCGGACACCATAAATGGGCATAAAACGCAAAGGCTGCTGCTGCTGCAGCCACCAAGAAACCTGTGCGCAAGCACAGGTCACTATCCACACCTCCCCTCCCAGGAGCCTGTGCAGCCCGCCACTGCCAGGGTCCCGTGATCCAGGGACAACTTCCCTGGGAGAACACATGGCGTGCCTCAGGCTGTTGCAACGTCACACCAGCCTCTGCCGCCACAGGCACACCTCGCATTCCGTACCCCTCCCTCCCCCTCGCCTGAGTGAGCCAGAGCCCCCTAATGAGCAGGTGCTTTAACTCCGTCCTGTCTGAGCAAAGAACAGACGTCCTCAGGTGACCTACACACAGAGGCAGGGCCAAATCCAAAGCTGAACCCCAGGAGCTGTGAGAACAAGAAGAGAAAGGGAAACTCTCCCTGCAGTCTCAGGAGAAGAGGATTAAATCTCTACAATCAACTTGATGTACCCTGCATCTGTGGAATACCTGAATAGACAACGAATCATCCCAAAATTGAGGCAGTGGACTTTGGGAGCAACGATATATATTTATTTTTTTCCTTTTTCTCTTTTTATGAGTGTGTATGTGTATGCTTCTGTGTGTGACTTTTTCTGTATAGCTTTGCTTTTACCATTTGTCCTAGGGTTCTGTCTGTCTGGTTTTTTTTTTTTTTTAGTATAGTTTTTTTGCGCTTGTTATCATTGGTGGAATTGTTTTTTGGTTTGTTGCTCTCTTCTTTCTTTTCTTTTTTTTTCTTTTTTTATTACTTTTTAATTTTTTAATTGTTAATAATTGTTTTTATTTTTTATTTCAATAACTATTTTATTTTATTTCCTTTTTTTTCTCTTTCTTTCTTTCTTTTTTTCTCCCTTTTCTTCTGAGCCATGTGGCTGACAGGGTCTTGGTGCTCTGGCCGGGTGTCAGGCCTGTGCCTCTGAGGTGGGAGAGCCAAGTTCAGGACATTGGTCCACCAGAGACCTCCCAGTTCCATGTAATATCAAACGGCAAAACCTCTCCCAGAGATCTCCATCTCAACGCTAAGACCCAGCTCCACTCAACGACCAGCAAGTTACAGTGCTGGCCACCCTATGCCAAACAACCAGCAAGACAGGAACACAACCCCACCCATTAGCAGAGAGGCTGACAAAAATCATAATAAGGGCACAGACACCCCAAAACACGCCACCAGACTCAGACCTGCCCACCAGAAAGACAAGATCCACCCTCATCCACCAGAACACAGGCACTAGTCCCCTCCACCAGGAATCCTACACAACCCACTGAACCAAACTTAGCCCCTGGGGGCAGACACCAAAAACAACAGGAATTATGAACCTGCAGCCTGTGAAAAGGAGACCCCAAACACAGTAAATTAAGCAAAATGAGAAGACAGAGAAACACACAGCAGATGAAGGAGGAGGTAAAAGCCCACCAGACCTAACAAATGAAGAGGAAATAGGCGGTCTACCTGAAAAAGAATTGAGAGTAATGATAGTAAAGATGATCCAAAATCTTGGAAACAGAATGGACAAAATACAAGGAACGTTTAACAAGGACCTAAAAGAACTAAAGAGCAAACAAACAATGATGAACAACACAATAAATGAAATTAAAAATTCTCTAGAAGGAACCAATAGCAGAATAACTGAGGCAGAAGAACGGAAAAGTGACCTGGAAGATAAAATAGTGTAAATAAGTACCACAGAGCAGAATAAAGAAAAAAGAATGAAAATAATTGAGGACAGGCTCAGAGACCTCTGGGACAATATTAAACGCACCAACATTCGAATTATAGGGGTCCCAGAAGAAGAAGAGAAAAAGAAAGGGACTGAGAAAATATTTAAAGAGATTATAGTTGAAAACTTCCCTAATATGGGAAAGGAAATAGTTAATCAAGTCCAGGAAGCAGAGAGAGTCCCATACAGGATAAATCCAAGGAGAAACATGCCAAGACACATATTAATCAAACTATCAAAAATTAAATAAAAAGAAAAAAATATTAAAAGCAGCAAGGGAAAAGCAACAAATAACATATAAGGGAATCCCCATAAGGTTAACAGCTGATCTTTCAGCAAAAACTCTGCAAGCCAGAAGGGAGTGGCAGGACAGATTTAAAGTGATGAAAGAGAAAAACCTACAACCAAGATTACTCTACCCAGCAAGGATCTCATTCAGATTTGATGGAGGAACTAAAACCTTTACAGACAAGAAAAAGCTAAGAGAATTCAGCGCCACCAAACCAGCTTTACAACAAATGCTAAAGGAACTTCTCTAGGCAGGAAACACAAGAGAAGGAAAAGACCTACAATAACAAACCCAAAATTAAGAAAATGGTAATAGGAACATACATATTGATAACTACCTTAAATGTAAATGGATTAAATGCTCCAACCAAAAGACATAGACTGGCTGAATGGATACAAAAACAAACCCCATATATATGCTGTCTACAAGAGAACCACTTCAGACGTAAGGACACATACAAACTGAAAGTGAGGGGATGGACAAAGATATTCCATGCAAATGGAAATCAAAAGAAAGCTGGAGTAGCAATTCTCATATCAGACAAAATAGAATTTAAAATAAAGACTATTACAAGAGACAAAGAAGGACACTACATAATGATCAAGGGATCAATCCAAGAAGAAGATATAACAATTGTAAATATTTATGCACTCAACATAGGAGCACCGCAATACATATGGCAAATACTAACAGCCATAAAAGGGGAAATCAACAGTAACACAATCATAGTAGGGGTCTTTAACACCCCACTTTCATCAATGGACAGATTATCCAAAATGAAAATAAATAAAGAAACACAAGCTTTAAATGATACATTAAACAAGATGGACTTAATTGATATTTATAGGACATTCCATCCAAAAACAACAGAATACACTTTCTTCTCAAGTGCTCATGGAATATTCTCCAGGATAGATCATATCTTGGGTCACAAATCAAGCCCTGATAAATTTAAGAAAATTGAAATCGTATCAAGTATCTTTTCCGACCACATCGCTATGAGACTAGATATCAATTACAGGAAAAAAATCTGTAAAAAATACAAACACATGGAGGCTAAACAATACACTACTAAATAACCAAGAGATCACTGTAGAAATCAAAGAGGAAATAAAAAACTACCTAGAAACAAATGACAATGAAGACACGATGACCCAAAACCTAGGGGATGCAGCAAAAGCAGTTCTAAGAAGGAAGTTTATAGCAATACAATCCTACCTCAAGAAACAAGAAACATCTCAAATAAACAACCTAACCTTATACCTAAAGCAACTAGAGAAAGAAGAACCAAAAAAAAACCCAACGTTAGCAGAAGGAAAGAAATCATAAAGGTCAGATCAGAAATAAATGAAAAAGAAATGAAGGAAACAATAGCAAAGATCAATAAACTAAAAGCTGGTTTTTTGAGAAGATAAACAAAATTGATAAACCATTATCCAGACTCATCAAGAAAAAAACGGGAGAAGACTCAAATCAATAGAATTAGAAATGAAAAAGGAGAAGTAACAACTGACACTGCAGAAATACAAATGATCATGAGAGATTACTACAAGCAACTCTATGTCAATAAAATGGACAACCTGGAAGAAATGGACAAACTCGTAGAAAAGCTCAACCTTCCAAGACTGAAACAGGAAGAAATACAAAATATAAACAGACCAATCACAAGCCCTGAAATTGAGACTGTGATTAAAAATCTTCCAACAAACAAAAGCCCAGGACCAGATGGCTTCACAGGCAAATTCTGTCAAACATTTAGAGAATAGCTAACACCTCTCCTTCTCAAACTCTTCCAGAATATAGCAGAGGGAGGAACACTCCCAATCTCATTCTAGGAGGCCACCATCACCCTGATACCAAAACCAGACAAAGATGTCACAAAGAAAGAAAACTACAGGCCAATATCACTGATGAACATAGATGCAAAATATCCTAAACAAAATACTAGCAAACAGAATCCAACAGCACATTAAAAGGATCATACACCATGATCAAGTGGGGTTTACCCCAGGAATGCAAGGATTCTTCAATATACGCAAATCAATCAATGTGATATACCATTATTAACAAATTGAAGAATAAAAACCATATGATAATCTCAACAGATGCAGAAAAAGCTTTCGACAACATCAACACCCATTTGTGATAAAAACTCTCCAGAAAGTAGGCATAGAGGGAACTTATCTCAACATAATAAAGGTCATATATGACAAACCCACAGCCAACATCGTTCTCAAGGGTGAAAAACTGAAACCATTTCCACTAAGATCAGGAACAAGACAACGTTGCCCACTCTCACCACTATTATTCAACATAGTTTTGGAAGTTTTAGCCACAGCAATCAGAGAAGAAAAAGAAATAAAAGGAATCCAAATTGGAAAAGAAGAAGTAAAACTGTCACTGTTTGTGGATGACATGATATTATACATAGAGAATCCTAAAACTGCCACCAGAAAACTGCTAGAGCTAATTAATGAATATGGTAAAGTTGCAGGATACAAAATTAATGCACAGAAATCTCCTGCATTCCTATACACTAATGATGAAAAATCTGAAAGAGAAATTATGGAAACACTCCCATTTACCATTGCAACAAAAAGAATAAAATACCTAGGAATAAACCTACCTAGGGAGACAAAAGACCTGTATGCAGAAAACTATAAGACACTGATGAAAGAAATTAAAGATGATACCCACAGATGGAGAGATATACCATGTTCTTGGATTGGAAGAATCAATATTGTGAAAATGTCTATACTACCCAAAGCAATCTACAGATTCATTGCAATCCCTATCAATCTACCAATGGCATTTTTCATAGAACAAGAACAAAAAATTTCACAATTTGTATGGAAACACAAAAGGCCCCCAGATAGCCAAAGCAATCTTGAGAAAGAAAAACAGAGCTGGAGGAATCAGGCTCCCTGACTTAAGACTATACTACAAAGCTACAGTAATCAAGACAGTATGGTATTGGCACAAAAACAGAAATATAGATCAATGGAACAGGATAGAAAGCCCAGAGATAAACCCACACACATATGGCCACCTTATTTTTGATAAAGGAGGCAAGAATATACAGTGGAGAAAAGACAGCCTCTTCAATAAGTGGTGCTGGGAAAACTGGACAGCTACATGTAAAAGAATGAAATAGAACACTCCCTAACACCATACACAAAAATAAACTCAAAATGGATTACAGATCTAAATGTAAGGCCAGACACTATAAAACTCTTAGAGGAAAACATAAGCAGAACACTCTAAGACATAAATCACAGCAAGATCCTTTTTGACCCACCTCCTAGAGAAATGGAAATAAAAACAAAAATAAACAAATGGACTTAATGAAACTTAAAAGCTTTTGCACAGCAAAGGAAACCATAAACACGATGAAAAGACAACCCTCAGAATGGGATAAAATATTTGAAAATGAAGCAACGGACAAAGGATTAATCTCCAAAATTTACAAGCAGCTCATGTAGCTCAATATCAAAAAAACACACAACCCAAACCATAAATGGGCAGAAGACCTAAATAGACATTTCTCCAGAGAAGACATATAGATGGCCAATAGGCACATGAAAAGATGCTCAACATCTGTAATTGTTAGAGAAATGCAAATCAAAACTACAATGAGGGGCTTCCCCGGTGGCGCAGTGGTTAAGAATCCACCTGCCAATGCTGGGGACACGGGTTCGAGCACTGGTCCTGGAAGATCCCACATGCCGCGGAGCAGCTGGGCCCGTGAGCCACAAGTACTGAGCCTGCGCGTTTGGAGCCTGTGCTCCACAACAAGAGAGGCCGCAATAGTGAGAGGCCCGCGCACTGTGATGAAGAGTGGCTCCCACTTGCCACAACTGGAGAAAGCCCTCGCACAGAAACGAAGACCCAACACAGCCATAAATAAATAAATAAATAAAATTTAAAAGAGATAAGCAAAAACATTCTCTCTATAAATTAAAAAAAAAAAAAACTACAATGAGGTATCACCTCACACCAGTCAGAATGGCCATCATCAAAAAGTCTATGAACAGTAAATGCTGGAGAGGGTGTGGAGAAAAGGGAACCCTCTTGCACTGTTGGTGGGAATGTAAACTGATACAGCCACTATTGAGAACAGTATACAGGTTCCTTAAAAAACTAAAAGTAGCACTACCATACGACCCAGCAATCCCACTACTGGGCATATACCCTGAGAAAACCATAATTCAAAAAGAGTCATGTACCACAATGCTCATTGCAGCTCTATTTACAATAGCCAGGACATGGAAGCAACCTAAGTGTCCATCAACAGATGAATGGATAAAGAAGATGTGGCACATATATACAATGGAATATTACTCAGCCGTAAAAAGAAACGAAATTAAGTTATTTGTAGTGAGGTGGATGGACCTAGAATCTGTCATACAGAGTGAAGTAAGTCAGAAAGAGAAAAACAAATACCATATGCTAACACATATATATGGAATCTAAAAAAAAAAAAAAGGTTCTGAAAAACCTAGAGGGAGGACAAGAATAAAGACGCAGACGTAGAGAATGGACTTGAGGACACAGGGAGGGGGAAGGGTAAGCTGGGACAAAGTGAGAGAGTGGCATGGACTTATATATACTACCAAATGTAAAATAGATAGCTAGTGGGAAGCAACTGCATAGCACAGGGAAATCAGCTCGGTGCTTTGTGACCCCCTAGGGGGTGGGATAGGGAGGATGGGAGGGAGATGCAAGAGGGAAGAGATATGGGGATATATGTATATGCATAGCTGATTCAATTTGTTATAAAGCAGAAACTAACACACCATTGTAGAGCAATTATACTCCAATAAAGGTGTTTAAAAAAACCCAAAGAACAGAAGCAGACTCACAGACATAGAATTCAAACTTATCATTACCAAAGGGGAAAGGGTGGGGAGGGATAAATTAAGAGTTTGGGATTAACAGATATACACTACTATGTATAAAATAGATAAACAACAAGGACACAGAGAACTATACTCAATATCTTGTAATAAACTATAATGGGAAAGAATCTAAAAATATATATTTATATATGTAGAGCTGAATCACTTTTCTGTACACCAGAAAGTAACACAACATTGTACATCAACTATACTTCAATTAGAAAACAACAACAAAAATCCTCACATCTTTTCCTATGTCTGTGGGCCATTTATGTTTCCTCTCCTGTGAATTATGTGTTTGTGACATTTGCCTATTTTTCTCTTTGGTTGGTTAACTTTTAAAAATATTAATGTTTATAGGAATTCCTTAAATATTCTGGAATGTATCCATTGTTGACTATATGAATTGCAATGGATCTTCTCTCACTCTGTGGTTTCTCTTGAAACCTAATTTGAGGTATGTTTGGTTGGAGAGAAGTTCAAATAGTTTAGTCAAGTCAGACCTAACAACGTTTTTCTTTGGGAATTATGTTTTTAATATTTTGTTTAAGAAGTTACTTTTTATGTGTTATGCACTGAATGTTTGTGCCAACCCCCAAATTCTTGTGTTGAGATCCTAACCCCTAATGTGATGGTTAGGAGGTAGGGCCTTTGGGAGGTGATTAGGTCATGAGGGTTGAGCCCTCATGAATGGGATTAGTGTCTTTATAAGAAGATACATGAGAGTGCTTGCTTCCTCTCTTTTTCTGCTCCCTGCCATGTGAGGATACAAGGAGAAGGTGGCTGTCTGTGAACCAGGAAAAGGACCCTCACCAAGAACTCAACTATGTGGCAGATCTGATCTCAGATTTCCAGCCTCCAGAGCTGTGAGAAATAAATGTTTATTATTTAAGCCACCCAGTCTATAGTTTTCTGTTATAGCAGTCCAAACTGACTAAGACATTTACCCTAGTCATCATGATATCTTCCTATATTTCCTTCTAAAAGTTTTTAAAGTTTTTCATTTCACAACTAGATCGTTAATCAACCTGGTATTTATTTTTCGTATGATGGGAGCTAGGGATCTAACTGTATTTACTTTCCATGTGGATAATCCATTGTCCCAACACCATTTATAGAACATTCCATCCTTTCCTCATTGATCTACATGGCAACATCTGTCTCATTTCGCATTTCCATGTGTCACGGGTCTCTTGATGGGTTCTTGTTCTCTTCCAGTGGTCTATTTGTTCACCCACTTGACAACACTTCACTGTCTTAATTTCTGTGGCACTATTATATGTCTAAATATCTTAATAATTTCCATTACCACCACCCCATATACCATTCTTATTCTTTAAAAATGTATTCATTTGGGTTGCCCTAGAAGCAGAGCCTGAGACAAGGATTTGGGTGTAAGAATTTTCTTTAGGAAGCAGTCCCAGGAAGAACAGGTAAGACAGTGGGGAAGTGAGATAGGGAAAGGAAGAAAGTCAATGGAGGTGCATTAATGAGCAAGATGGAAGGTCCCCTGAGTGCAGTCTCACTGGGCACTTCAGAGTTATTCCAACTGAGGGGCAAAGAAACTGGAGTATTTATCTACTAACTCTCATTCCTCATTGGCTATTTTTAAAATGTACCCAGGCTTTGTTTTAATCTGGTAAGGTAAGACATACAGACATAGAAATGACTGTCATAAAGGAAGAAGTTTTCCATACCCACAGATCTTTAGAAACAGGAGGCATGGCATGTCATGTAGGGCCACAGGGGGAAGCACCAAGTTCAGTCAGGAGGCAGAGGGAGTGAGAGGAAACGCACCATGAGTCTTTATTGTGATTTCTGCTGGAGAGGCAAGGCAAAGTAAGCAGGTTTAGTATTGATTAGTTTGAATAATTTCAGTGGCCTCTGGGGCATATCAGCTATCTGCAGTTGTCTAGTACTTGGCCCTAGGATGATTAGGGCAGATGGATAGTGGCCTGGAGTATAAGAGCCTGATAAGGAGGTGGTTGAGGGCTATGGGCTTTGGACAGTTGGTTTGCATATGAAAGTTGCACTTCCAGGTGAGTCCTTTATTATCTCTAGAAATTGGCTAACCCCTGGGAGGGGGCGTCTCTCCAGGATCAGCAAAGCCTCTGATGTCAAAACATCAGAAAATAAAAAGGCATGATTGGGGCTTCCCTGGTGGTGCAGTGGTTGAGAGTCTGCCTGCTAATGCAGGGGACGTGGGTTCGAGTCCTGGTCTGGGAAGATCCCACATGCCACGGAGCAACTGGGCCCGTGAGCCACAACTACTGAGCCTGCACGTCTGGAGCCTGTGCTCCGCAACAAGAGAGGCCGCGATAGTGAGAGGCCCGTGCACCGCGATGAAGAGTGGCCCCCGCTTGCCGCAACTAGAGAAAGCCCTAGCACAGAAACGAAGACCCAACATAGCAATCAATCAATCAATCAATAAATCTTAAAAAAAAAAAAGGCATGATTAATACACTAAGGCTGCTCTTGGAGGCATCAACTCCCTGGCATGTATGGGGTTGGTGATGCTGAGGGATAGGGGCAGGGCACCATTGGTTTCTGCTACACTATTCTTGGCCCCTTGATTTCTACATGGACTTTGCAATCCACGCATTAAGTTCCATGAAAAATTCTATTGGGATTTGTGTGGGAATCACATCAAATTTATAGATTAATTTGGTAATAAGTGATATAATTGCAATATAGGTCCTCCTGTTCATAAATATAAGTATTTCCATTTTATAATTTGAGTCCTTACATTCATAAATTTGTTATATATTTCCATTTAGTCAGTTCTTCCTTTAAGTCCTGGAGTAATTTTTATAATACTCTACATGAAAGGTCTTGTGTATCTTTTGCTTGATGCATTCTCAGATTTTTGTTGCTGTTGTAAATAGAATCTCTTTTTCTATTACATGTTATAATTTGGTATTACTCATGTATAAAATGCTAATAATTTTTTAAAAGTTGATCTTGAATTCAGCAACCTACTCTCTTACTAGTCTTAATTATTTATCTGTATATTCTCTTGGATTTTCTACATAGACAATCATATTGTCTTCACATACAGGTAGTCTTCCTTTCCAATTCTTAAATTTCTTTCTTTCTTTTATAGGTTGAATCATATAAATTGCTGCTGTTGGGCAACCTGTGACCTAAAATAATGGCAATTTCATATAACTTAAGCTAGCATATGAAGGCCCAGGACCTCCAGTGTAGTGCTGAATAGAAACCATGATAGAAGGCATCCTTATCTAATTCCTGACTTTGATGGAAATTGCTTTTAAAATTTTACCATTAAGTCTGATCATTGCTACATGTTTATTAGGTTAAGGAAGCTAGTTTGCTAACAGTTTGCATTGCATGAGTAATCTCTTAAGGTACATTAGTGATTTATCTAATGTTGACTCACTCTTGTATTCTTGGAATAAACCCTACTTTACCATGATGCATTATTTTTGTGTGTACACTGCTGTTTTCAACTTTGGTATTATTTTATTTAGAATTTTTGAATCTACATTCATGAAAACTAATAATAGCTAACATTTATTAGGTGCTATGTTTCAGGCACCATTAAGGCATTTTCCATGAATTATTTCATTTCATCCTAGAAGGCCTATTGTTTTGAAGGTTATTTCCTCCTCTGAAATATGAGAGAACTGAGGCACAGAGAAGTCAAGTCACCTCCCCAAGGTCACAGAGAATATTAGCAGTGACACCAGAATACAAATCCAGACTGCCTTGCTCCAGGGGCCACGTACTAACCACTAATCCATGCCATCTCCCTGTGACAAATACCCATAAATCATATTCGTCTATAATTCTCTTGTATGTCCTTGTCTGGTTTAGTACGACAATTATACTATCCTCAACAAATAAGTTTGGGTAGCTTTTCCTCTTTTTCTTTTCTTTCTAAAAATTATTTGTCATACTTCTATAAAATGTATTTCATCTGGAGTGAATTCGCCGATTTCTTTATTTCGTTTGCTACATTTCTTCGCCTTTGATTGCTTATGTTTTCAAATCTTGGTTTGTAGGCTCACTTTGCTTTTTTTAAAAAAATTCTCAAATTTACAGAAAAGTTGCAAGTACCATACACAGAACTTTTCCCCCTTGCATCATTTTGAATACATTTACCACACAAGCTTCTGAACACTTTCATGTGCATTATCTACAAAGATATCTCTTATATAGCCAAAATATAGCCATCAATATCAAGAAGTTAACATTGACATAGTACTACCATCTGATCCCCAGACCCCATTCAAATTTTGCCAGTTGTCCCCTTAAAGTCCTATATAGCAAAAGGATCTGTTTCAGAATCAAGCGTATTTAGTTGTGGTGTCACTTGAGTCTCCTTCTATCTGAAACAGTTCTTCAGTCTCTCCTTGACTTTCACAACCTTGACACTTTTGATGATAACAGATCAGTTATTTTATAGAATGTCCCATAATCTGGGTTTGTCTGATGTATCCTCATGATTAGATTCAGTCATACATCTTTGGCAGGAATATCACAGAAGGAATTCTGTGTACTGCATCCTATCAGGTAATGTACAATTTTGATTTGCCCCATTATTCATGATACTAATTTTGATCACTTGGTTAAGGTAGTATATTGGTTTCCTAATGATGCTGTAAGAAATTACCACAAATGTAGTGGCTTGAAACAACATAAATTTTTTTCTCTTACAGGTCTGAAGGTGAGAAGTCCAAAATCAGTCTTATGGGGCTAAAATCAACGTACTGGCATGACTGGTTCCTTCTGAAGGTTCCAAAGGTGAATCTCTTCCTTGCCTCTTCCAGTTCTGGAGGCTGCCTTGGCATTCCTTAGCTCATATATAGATCACTTCAATCTCTGCTTCCATCTTCACATACATTCTCTCACTCTGATCCCCTGTCTCCCTTTAGAAGGACCTCTGTGACTACATCGGTCCCACCAGGAAAATCTCCCCATCCCAAGACCTTTAATTTAATCTCATCGGCAAAGTTCCTTTCACCATATAAAGTGACATCACAGGTTCCAAGATTAGGATGTGGACATCTTTGGGGATCATTATTCAGCCTACCACAGGTGGTATCTGCAAAGCTTCTCTGTCAACTCGTTTCTCCCTTATAATTAATAAGTATTTTGTGGGGAGGTACTTTGAAACTATGTAAGTTCCTCATTTCTCATCAAACTTTCATCATTTATTTACTTCAATATAGTCTTAAAGTTTCTAATTTTATTCAATGAGTATTCATCATCACCATTATTTATTTTAATGCTAAAATTGTCCCAGATCTGGTCAGTGGAATCCTTTCCCAATCATTCTCTGAGCACTTCACTTATGTTCCAGCACAAGTTAGGCTGTTTTGAATGGACATCATACCCTCTCCCTCTCTCTCTCCCTTCCTACCCTCCCACCTCTGCTTACCTAACTTAAGGTTTTACAGATGCCTCCAAGTTTTATGGCATTTTCAAGCTCCCATACTGTGGTATGAGAGAATAATACACATCCTATGAAGTTAGGGAATAATACACATCCTATGAAGTTAGGGCCTCAGACAACAGATCAGCAGCAGCGTCCCTACCCTAGCATCCTTTCAGGGACTGGTGTACATCCAAGCCCCCAGCTTCTAGCCAGGAGTCTTTTAGTCCCTTTTTATCCCTAAGGACCTGCCACTGCCTTTGACTTCCAGAGCCCAGCAGGCTCCAGGCTTCAGCCCCCCATCACTTTGCATTTCTTTTTTGATTTTAGTTCATGGAGATCTTATTTTTTCAGCCTGGCTATGTCTTTTTTGGTTTGCTTTATATATTTCACCTATTTATCGCTGCAGTTTGGAGAAGAGAGGATGCACTCAAACCTTAATTCTCCAAGCCATCTTAAAGGGAAAGTCAGCTCCATTTCAACAGTGTTCTTTTTAAAAGAATATGTCAACATGTCAGATTATAGCAGAAAAGACATTGGGGGAAGCAATATGATAGCAAGACTGAGAGTCCTGGAGAGAAGGTGGCAAAGCGCCGTTTGTAGGCAATCACTCTCCCAGACCCTGCCCTTCCCACCCTCCCTCCAGTTGTTAAGTTTCTTTTTTTTTTTTTTTGGTTGTGTTGGGTCTTCGCTGCTGTGCCTGGCTTTTCTATAGTTGCCGCAAGTAGGGGCTACTCTTCATTGCGGTGCGTGGGCCTCTTATTGTGGTGGCTTCTCTTGTTGCAGAGCACGGGCTCTAGGCCCGCGGGCATCAGTAGTTGCAGCACACGGGCTCAGTAGTTGCAGCGTGTGGGCTCTAGGGTACGCAGGCTTCAGTAATTGTGGCTCATGGGCTCTACAGCGCAGGCTCAGCAGTTGTGGCACACGGGTTTGTTACTCCGCAGCATGTGGGATCTTCCCAAACCAGGGCTCGAACCCATGTCCCCTGCATTGGCAGGTGGATTCTTAACCACTGTGCCACCAGGGAAGTCCCAGTTGTTAGGTTTGCCTGTTGGGACCCAGACAGGGGAGGGGGTGGGTGGGGAGCTGGAGTGAGAGGGAGAAGTGCCATGGGCTACAGGAATATGCCAAAGGCTCTTTTGGATCCTGGATTGAGGCACCACTACTGACCAGGTCCAAAAGTAGGGCTGCCCTGGCGCTGATGCCTATCCTGTGAGGTCCCCCAGCTCCCAAGGGAATGATACTGATTCCAACACTTACCCAGGACCACCTGGCTGGAGGACGGGGTGCTTGCTCCCTTGAGTCACCAGAGCTGCCTGTGGTCAGCACAGGGTGTAAGGCTCAAGGGCGAGGACACAGCCAGCCCACTCCGGCTCCATCCTGTCCCTTCCCCAGTCACCCAGTCTAGGTAAGGGGACCCTGAGCTATTTCACCCTCCCAAATTCCACACACTTTTCCTAAGCGCCCTTTCCCCAATGTCTGCAGATAGCTGCGCCCCACTCCAGCTGGCTTACTCCCCACTCCCTGCAGTGCTCCTTTTTTTCAGCAAAGCCCATGAGCATAGACTTGAGATCTTTTTCTGAAAGACCTCCTGAGTCCTGACGGCAGGCAAAGCCCAGGGACCTCCCGGCTGGAGCACAACCACTTTCCCCAACAGTAGAGGGATCCAGAGCCAGCGTCTGCCTCAGTCTCCCCAACTGTACAAAGGGTGCATGCACTGTCCCGCCGGACTCCCTTCAAGGAAAGTTGGAGGCCAGACGAGGTCGGGAAGCGCAGAGGACAGCCCCTGGGAGACGACCCTAGGCGGTTGGCCGAAAAGAGCCGGTCCAGCCCGGATGGTGCCGGCCCCGCCCCATCCCCTTGTGGGCGTAGCTCACAGCTGCTGCCCCCCAGCGGGGTTTGGCTGGGCTCTCCGCGGGGTCCTAGTGCTCGCCGTCCACGACTTCAAACCTCCGAGGCCGTGGGCACCGGCTCTCACTCGCCTGCCCGCGGCCGCCGGTGCCCGGGTGGTCCGACCGCTGAACTCGCCTAGGTTGCCTCTCCAGCCCCCGCCCGTCATGAGAAGCGCGCTCCCCTTGCTCCTTTTCTCCCTGGTTGCCCTTTGCGGGCGAGGTGAGTTCTCTTCGGGGAAGGAGGGAGGGACGCCTGGGTCGGCCAGAGCCCGGCTGGACTTGCCACAGGTGGGAGGGAAGGGAGGGTGTCCAGCACCCAGGGGAGTGGCCCGAGATTGTCCGGGACGAATGGGGGCGTGGGCGGGGCTAAGCCCACTCACGGGAGCAGGGGCGGGTCAGGATGAGTGGGTCTGCGACGTTTGGGGTGGGGACCGCCTGTCCTCTGCGCGGCCGCCAGGGCCACCCTCCATATGGAGCGCCTTTGGGCTGGGTAGCGGGGCTGAGTGGTACCCGCTCGACAGGCAGCTCTGCTCAATCCCAGCGCTACTGTAGATAGGGAAACTTAGCCTGGGGAGGGGGGGGGGGCTACCCAACTCGCCAGCCCAAGTGTGTCTGGGGGTGGATCTCTTAGAAAACACACTTTTATAGCACGTCTGCCTCTGGTCACCCACTCCTAGGGGTTGGCCGGCCGGGACAGCCAGCTTGGCTGAGTGCGGGGCTGGTGAAGTGCAGCCTGCCCCTCGGGAACCTGCAGACACCCGGAAGGGAAATCCAGTCAGCCCTTCCCAGGCAGAGTCCAGATACGGTGAGGATTGTCTGCTCCCGGCCTCAGTCTCCCCAGCTGAGTTCCAAGGACTCTTTCAGCTCCTACCCTCCAGCCCAAGCTTGTCCTCCAAGCCCTAGTCAGCCTAGAGGACCAGGGCTATATCTTCCTTGGACAGAGACACACCACCAGGGGTGTTGGAGGTAAGGGGTAGGGGGACATATGAAGTTCCTATAGGGAAGCGGAGATCTCACCAAAGATGGTGTCTGCACTCCATGTGTGCATCCTGGATCTGTCACCACTTGCTCAGTGACCCTCTCTGGGCCTCAGTTTCCTTATCTGTTCTATGGGGATGATATGCCTTGACTACATACTTAGGGACTCAGATATGAGTCAGTTGCAGTGTTTCTTAAGTATGGTTCTGGGGCCACCTGCATCAGAAACACCCACTACACATCCCCGGGGCCCTATCCTAGGCTCACAGGACCAGAATCTCAGGAAATGGAGCCTGGGGATCTGCTTTTATACAAGCATCCAGGTGATTCTTGCACATGATTGGAGAAGCTACTGATAATATATTGTGAGCTTTTTGTAAAACGTAAAAACCTCAACTTTTTGAAAAAAATCCATAGCTGCCTTTTAATAAATACAAATCTCTTGTTCCCTTCCTCAGTTAAGGACAAACATCCCCAACTGAAAATCACTCTGCCTTTCAGACGCCCACTTGCCAAGATTCCACTGACCCTTTACTTTCTGTGGTTTGTATTCCAAACCAATAGGTATTGCCTTTCCATCTTACCAATATAGATTTTTACCATTAGCTCTACTTTTTCAGACTGTACACACACTTACACGTTTTAGAATTCCAGCCATGGCTTCCTCTCAGACTGTTAACCCCTTACTGGTGGGGAGCAGCTTTTCCAGAGAAGGCCAAGGAAGGCAAGGCCCTGGACAGAGGCAGGGCGGGCCCACTCCTTCTCAGAATCACTGGGTCATGACTGACCCCTAGTGGTGGCCTCTTTGTGTAACTGTGCCGGCCCCAGGGCTGGGAGGTGACCCCCAACTGTGCCCCCGAAGATTCCACCTATTCTGGGCCACCCCCGTCATCTGGGGGTGAGAGGCCTGTTCCTTGTCTTTTGAACCCGGCAGGCCTCATAGGCATAAAGCAGCAGATTGAAAAGCCTAAACAAATATAGTTTGGAAACCCCTCTGCCCCCCATGCATGTATACAAGTACAAACACAGGCACAGGCATGAGTACACACTTGGCTCTGGACACCAACATGGCTTCTGCAGGGACAAGCTCCTTACGGGGAAGTTAGCAAGGGCGCGAAAGAAGGCACAGGGGTTAGGGGAGGGCCTCTAACTGGCTCTGCCTCTGACTTGCTGGGACTCCTTGAGTAAGTTCCTCACCCTCTTTGGTCTCAGTTTCCCCAGATAAGAAATAGAGAGTGGGCTAAATGGTCTAAGGTTTTCGGAACCTCTTTCTCTGGATCCCACAGCTGGTCCTCAAGATGGGCGAGGGTCCCTGGGGGCCAGCTGAACGACTGAGAGGCAGGACAGGCCCAAAGGTGAGCAACCTGAGCATCCCAGGTGGGCTTGGAGCTGGAACACAAGCCCCCACAGCCTGCAGAGCAGCCCATGCCTCTCAGGTACCTAGGTACACCAGCCTCCTGGGGCTGCAGAGATGTGGGATCCAGCCTCCCCCAGCACTGCAGGGCTGGGGGCCAGGAGCCTCAGATTCTGACCCGAGCTGTCCCAGACATGCCTGATGGACTTGGGCAAGTCATACCCTGCTGACATGATGGGTCAACTCAAATATATATAATAAAGAGGGGCTATGGGAGAGACCCAGCTATAACCTGGGGCTACAGACTGGCTTCCAGGGTATTCAAGCAGCTGGCCTCCGGGAGGGGGTCCAGGGTATGAGAGGCAGGGCTCAGAATGTAGGCCAAGCATCCACAGGACCCCCTCTGGACAGCCTGGGGCAGGTTGGGGGAGGGACAGTGGGCAGCAGGTGCCCTGGGAGCATCTTTCACAGGCACTAAATACTGCATTTGCTCCAGATGGGCAATGAGTTGGAAAGTGCAGGGAGCAGGCAGGGCGGTGGCTGCCCCCCGTTGCCTCGTGTCCAGCCCAGCACCCACCCAGGAGTCCACCTCAGACTTGCTCTGTCAGGCAGTTCACACTCTGGGCCCTGTGGCCACATCCAGAGGGTGGGATTTGGTAAGACAGAGTGAACTGGCCCCTCAGCGGAGGATGTAACCCCGGTCCTGGGCCTGGTGAGCCGGCAGACCCAACCCCACCTCCTCAGCCTCCCGTATTCCCTTATCCTTTTCCCACTTTCTTGCCTGCCCCGACACTGTTTCCTCTGCACACCCGCATCTCTTCCCCTGTTCCTGGGGTCTCCTGCTCAGGTGTCCTTGACCTTCCTCTGAGGCTCCCTCTTTCCCAGGCCCCTCCCCAAACTGCCCTTACCTGAAGTCACCAGAGTGAACGAGATGGAGTTCTTGAGTCTCACCTTCACTCCCAGACATGTGAGGCAGATGGGACAAAGACCCAAACACCACATGGCAAGAGATCTGGGCTGTGAAAAGGGGCAGATCTGGGGCTGTGGGAGCTCAGTGGGGCTCCCGGCCAGGTCAGGCTCCCTGCAGGAGGCTGTGTTTGCTGGCTCGCAGGTATGGTTCTGAGCCCAGACCTCTCCTTTAAGCTCCAGACCAGGAGCCAACTGCCAGCTGGACCCCTCCATTTGGTGTCTCAAGGTGCACCCTGCACCCTGTAGGGCCGAGACTGAACCCAGGAAACTCCCCCTAGCCCAGGCCTTTTCTCTTTTAGTGAAAGCACCACCATCTCCCCAGCTCTGCACACAAACCCACGTTTGAAGAATATCTCTCCTCCACTACACGGGAAGCTCTCTGAGGGCAGGAGCCAGGGTTTTTGCTGGCTGTTACCCTCAGCGCATAACACAGTGCCTGGCACAAGAAAGACTCTCAGATATTTGATGGCTGGTCGCCTGGGGGCCGTCCTGGCAGAAGAAGGAGTGTGCTTGAAGATTTAGAAGTGAGACAATGAAGGCCACATGGGGAAAGGAAAGCAGTATATATGGCCAAAATATACAGTACCTCGGCGTAGAGGTGGAGGGGTAAGAAGAGATCAGGTTGAGGAAGAAATGCTGGTGCCAGGGGCTTTGGATGCCAAGCCGAAACGTTTGGATTTGAACTCTGCCTACAGCTCTGAGAGGTTACGGGCAGGGATGGGCTCTGGCTCAGTAGCTGTAGGAAGACCACTCTGGCACTGAATGGGACATGATGGCAGGGGCAGAGTGGGGGTGGGGAGACCAGCAAGGAGGCTACTGGAAGAGCCTGGGGCAGGGTGGTGAGCCAGGACCAGGAGGGATGGAGAGGGGAGGACAGACTGAGAGATTTGGAAAGTAGAATAGAACTGGGTGGCCACTTGGATGAACCAAGGGAGGGGTCAAAATATATGCCCAGGTTTTGGACTAGATGTCTAGAGCACGGGGGGCCATTCATTGCTAGAGGGAACGGGAGGAGGAAGATGTAGGGCGTGGGAGGAGAGAGCTGAGCTCTGTCTTGGATAGACCTAATTTGAAGTCTCCAAGGAGAGGCAGGCCTGCCAGCACCTTAGCTGCTCCAGCTGGCCCCGAGGGCACCTGTGCTCTCTGGCCCTCGCAGCTCTCCCTTTCACTGCCATCAGCTGGATGAGGACCCAGCAGATATGACTACGTGTTTTCCCAGGGGACTGCCGCGTGGCCAACGCGGAGGAGAAGCTCATGGATGACCTCCTGAACAAAACCCGCTACAACAACCTGATCCGCCCAGCCACCAGTTCCTCAGAGCTCATCTCCATCCAGCTGCAGCTCTCCCTGGCCCAGCTCATCAGTGTGGTAGGTACAGGGGGCAGCTGTGCCTTCCCCACAGCTGGACACAGTATGCTACATGCTCCTCATATGAATGCTCCCCTCAGAGCTGCTTCCAGGGGCGGGGTTCCAAACCTGTGCGTCGGGATGTGGAAAGGGCCACAGAGAAGATTAACGATGAGCCATGGTTCCCTCAGGCACTCCCAACTCAGAGATAGCAGAGGGGAGAAGGGGAGCTCCCTAGTGCCTCAGCCTTCCTCAGCACTCCCTACCAGGCCTCACATCCACACATCAAGCCCTGACAACCCTACTTTTGCACTCTGTAATCCATTCTTCATTTCCATACCTGCAGTGACCACCCTCATTTATCCAGACCTTCAGTTGGCTAGACCAATGCAGCAGCTGCCTCTGGTCTTGTCCCTACACCTGGGCCTCTGTACCCATTGGTTTCTGTACCCTAGTTCCTATCTCCCCGCAGTAGGTAGGGGGTATGTGAGGTCATCTGTTGAGCAGACTGGGGGAGATGATAGGGTAGAAGGAGGAGAAGCTTATGGCCATGTTGGAGGCCCACCTTGTCTATGGCAGGCCCATTGGCTGCCTACCCAGTGGACAGTCCTGCCTCACAACTTCTTTGTTAATAAAACTATGACTTGATATTGAATACTCATGAACTTCATGGGCCCTTCTCCGGCCTCCTTGCCACGTATTGTTAAGTCGTAGCTAACCATGGTAATTCTATTCCTCCAGCCAATAATCAGTTAAGGCTTAGGCAAGAGCTGTAGCCCTGGCATTGGGATGTAGGGGCGGGGGTCTCTGGGAAAGTTTTCCTCACACTCAAAAAGGGACCCAAGAAAAGATTTGCCATTACCTGCCATAGACATTGTCATGTGAAGGTTTTATATTTGGAACCATGGCGTCCATCTTATGATTGTGGGGGAAAAACAAGAGACTCACAGAGTCCTAACATCACTGTCAACAACCTAGAATCCTGACATCATTGAATTACTGCATTAACCAACACTGAAATGATTGGCCTGCTCTCTTGTTATGTGAAATAACAGATGTCCTTATTGTTTTAGCCACTCGTAGTTGGATGTTTTGTTGTGTTCCAGCTATGCTTGAAGCCAAAGCATTTTAACTGGTTCTGGGATATGGATTGGCAGGTGACTCCAAACTAGGAAACTAGAGTGCACAAAGTGGGCAGGATATCCCTAGCAAAGAGAAGAGCACGTGCAAAGGCACAGACAGCATTTTTGGAATGAAAGAATCATGACTTAGAGGTCGAGTCAGGGGTCTCAAAGTTTAGGCAAATTCCTTAATTTATGCATATGGAAAAAGATCAGATGAACAACCTAGGACCTTGTCCAGGAGTTCTGGCGATGCCAGAAGTAGATCCCAAATTGCCTGACTCCCAGCCCTGCACACTGACTGGCCACTCCTTTTCCCAAGACCTTGCCAGGGCACTGGAAATCCACCGTGCCTCTCCTCCTGAGCCTTGGGGAGCCAACCAACGCGGCTGAACCTCCTCTGGTCTGGTGGCTGCGTTCTTACTGCCACCCTCTCTCTCTAGCACACTCAGCCCTCACAAACCCAGCCCCTCCAACCTATAGCCCTCACGAAGGCTTTGGCCAGATTAATGGCTGGCTTCCTCCCCTGGGACGAAGCACAGCCCAAGAATGGGGGAGGGGTGAAAAGCCTGTGCTCTCTGTCCCTCTCCCCTCCGCAGGCCAACTGGAAGGAATAAGTGCTTCCGGCCAGGCCGCTCCCAGGCTGGTGTCTGAGTGTTACTGTCCAGCCAAAGGCTTTTTGCTTAATGGAGTGAGCCCAGCTGCAGCCTTGCAGCTGCGGCCTTGCAGCTGCTGCCCTGGTGAGGGGGAACAGGAAGGCAGCTCTAGCCACACTTTCAGGCTAAGGCTGCCCCTGCCAGATCTGCTCTGTGGTCCCTGTGGGATAACAGAAGTTACCAGAAGGAGGAGGGCACACAGCCTCCAGCCCCATGCCTATGAGTGTAGCACTGTGAGCTGTCATAATCCTGAAAGCTGTGTACAGAACAAATATGAGGTTTGGGGGGTTATTTTTCCTTTTGTATTTCAGGGTTTGGTTTTCAAGGAGGGAGGGTTATGGGCATAACCAGTTTAAAGATGGAAGTTTCTAGGGAGAAGGCAGGGAGTTTGTGCTGTGTAAGGCCAGCAAGCCTTCAGAAGCAGCTCTTTGGGAAGGCCAGGACTGCCTTTGGGAAGGCAGCTGCTGGGGGAGTAAAGGGGACTGAGGCACCGGACTAAAGAAGGAGAGAACTTTCTGGGTGGTAGAAATGTTCTATACCTTGAAAGGAGGTAGGTTACGTGGATAATGCATTGTTAAAACTGATCAAACTGTACCCTTAAGATCTATGCATTTCACTGTATGTAAATTGTACCTCAACTTCACTGTATGTAAATTGTACCTCAACTTTAAAAAAATTATTTTTTAAGACAGATGAAGGTTTTCAACTTTCTGTAATGACAGAGTATCTTGTTGCAGATTAACTTTTCCACAAGAACAATTAGAAAAGGCGGACAAAAATGCCTGTCCTCCCCCAAATCTGTTTGAAGGTCTTAGAGAGCTGAGCCAGGACTTGAAGGACCAGGATCCAGGAGGTGACCCTGATAGCTTCCGGTGCTTTTCCTGTCGTTTGATGATTGGTAAACAGTATAGAGCCAAGGGGCTAGGGAGCTGAGTACAAAGTGGTGGCTAAGAGGCTGGGAAGCCTAGCTGAATGCTTGGCACTCTCACAGGGCTAGGATGACACAAATTGGAATTGGAGCCCCATTAAGGAGATGGGGCCTTGGTGAGGACCTTGCAAGGAGCATCGCTGAGAGTCAAAATGAATCAAGAACAGACCAGCCCTCACAAAAACTAAAACCTGCTTTGAACCAGCTCAGTCACAGACTAGATGAAGGTGATCTGTCCCTCCTCTAACTGCCTGCCATAAAGCCAAAGTCAGTCGTCCCTGGAGGCAGATAAAGTCAGATAAAAACTTACTAGGCAGGCAATAAGACAAGACTAAATAAGAAAAAACCAAGAGAGAAAATAAGAGAAACAGACACACAGATGATTCAAATATTGGCATCATCAGACACAGACTTTTAAATAACTGCCGTTAAGATGGTAAAATTTATGTTATGTGTATTTTACCACTATTAAAAATAAACAAAATAAATAAACATTCTTAAAAAGAAAATGCGATGCATTAATATGTTCAAGAAACTTGTAATGACAGAGAATTTAAAATTTATTAGATGGGTTTAATAGCAGATTGGTCATAGCAGAAGAGAAAGTTAATGAACAGGAAGAGAGGTCAATCGAAAATATCTAGACAAATTATAGTAAAAAGAAAGGAAAATACAGAAAAGAAGATAATGTGATACAGGATAAAAATGTCAGGTCTAATGTGTATTTGGAGTTCCAGAAAGAATGGGAATAAAAATAAGAAGCAAAGGTTGAAGTGATACTGACTGAGAATTTTCCAAAACTGACTAAAGACATTAAGCTACACATGCAAGAGGCTCTATGAACCCTGTGAGGGGTAAATACAAAGAAAATCATACCCAGGTACATCATACTCAAACTCCTGACAACCAAAGACAAAGAAAATCTTAAGAGCAGTCAGGGGAAACAAAAGCTAGAAGCAACAATAAAACTAACAGCTGAAAATGGAAGCCAGAAAATTGAATGACATTTTTTAAATGCTGCAAGAAAAAACTGCAAACCTAGAAATATACCACCAGTAAAAATATAATTAAAAATGAAGGTGAGGGCTTCCCTGGTGGCACAGTGGTTAAGAATCTGCCTGCCAATGCAAGGGAAACGGGTTTGAGCCCTGGCCCGGGAAGATCCCACATGCCGTGGAGCAACTAAGCCTGTGGGCCACAACTACTGAGCCTGAGCTCTAGAGCCCGCAAGCCACAACTACTGAGCCCACATGCCACAACTACTGAAGCCTGTGCACCTAGAGCCTGTGCTCTGCAACAAGAGAAGCCACAACAACGAGAAGCCCTCACACCACAATGAAGAGTAGCCCCCACTCACTGCAACTAGAGAAAGCCTGTGCACAGCGACAAAGACCCAACACAGCCACAAATAAATAAATAAATTTATTAAAAAAAAAAAAAGAAGGTGAAATAAAGATGTTTTCAGGAGAGAGAGAGAGAATTTAATACAAGAAGACCCAATATGGAAAATGATCCCAGATGGAAATATAGAAATGTAGGAAAGAATGAAGCACAACAGAAAGGGTAAATATATGGGTGAATCTGAATTGATATTGACAGTATAAAAAAAACAGAAAAAAAATATCTTGCAAGGTTTTAATTATATGTAGAATTAGATATATGACAATAACCCAAAAGTAAGGAGGGGGTAGATGAAATTGAAATGTTCTAAAGTTCTTGCCTTGTTCTGGAAGTGATAAAAGAACTAATTTATATTAGATGCTAAAATGTCAAGTATATGTGTATTGCAGACTCCAGAGTAACTACCTAAAGAAGAGTCACATTAATATTGGGAGAAATGGATAATAAAATCGTTAATCCAAAATAAGGCAAGAAAAGAGAGAAAGGGAATAAACAGAAAACAGATAGATGGTATGTTTAAACCCAAATTTACCAGTAACTACACTGAATGTAAATGGCCTAAATACTCTAATTAAAACAAGACATTTGGGGTGGCGGGGGGAGACAATTGGCATGCATCCTCTCTCTCCTCTTCCCATCTACCCCTCAACAGTCTGGAATGTGGGTGTAATGACTGGAACTGCAGCAGTCATTGTGGACCATGCAGATGAGAGCCACACTCTAGGTGTGGTAGAGAAGAAATCTGGAAGGAACCTGGGTCCCTAAAGACTTTGTAGAGCAAAGCCACCATATTACAGGTATACCTCAGAGATACTGCAGGTTTGGTTTCAGACCACCGCAACACAGTGAATATCACCATAAAGCAAGTCACATGATTTTTTTGGTTTCCCAGTGCATATAAAAGTTATGTTTACACTATGCTCTAGTCTATTAAGTGTGCAATAGCATTATGTCTAAAAAACAATGTACATAACTTAATTTTAAAGTACTTTATTGCTAAAAAATGCTAACCATCATCTGAGCCTTCAGTGAGTTGTAATATTTTGCAACTCATCATCAAAGATATTGATCATAGATCACTGTAACAAATACAGTAATTGCAGTAGTAACATCAAAGATATTGATCATAGATCACTGTAACAAATACAGTAATAACGAAAAAGTTTAAAATATTGAAAAAATTACCAAAATGTGACACAGAGACACAAAGTAAGCAAGTGCTGTTGGAAAAATGGTGCCAATAGACGCTCCACACAGAGTTGCCACAAAACTTTGATTTGGAAAAAATGCAGTATCTGTGAAGCACAGTAAAACGAGGTATGCCTGTACATCCAAACTGTTACAAGAGAGAAATAAACTTATTTAAGGCAGTGTTACTCTGGCTCTCTGTTACTGGCAACTGAACCTTTTTCTACTGATATGCTTACCTAGTTGAGGATTCAGGAAAGGTTCCTAGAGGAAGTGACTCCCAAGCTGATATCAAGATGCTGGAAGTTATCTTGGTGAAGAGGAGGCAGGGAAATTGGTACAGACTGAGAGCCCAAGACACATTCGGAGAACTAAAGAAGACCAGGGTCGGGGCAGATGTTGGGGGAAGGGCACAGAATAAAGGTGAAATGAAGCTGGGAAAGTTGGCAAGACTTTGCAGACCCTGTGAAGGAGTTGGATTTTTATTTTATATGTGAAGGAAGCCACAGAAGTGACCTAAGTAAAAATAGGATTAAGGGGGAAATGGCAGGAAATTTGGAAGTTTCTTCTGGCTGCAGAGGAAGAATAGATGTATGTCTGTCTGTATGGGGTATGTGTGCAGAGTGGTCATAGACCAGTTGGGAGGGTCTTGCAGTGGTTCAGGTGAGAGATGGATTATGGTGGCCTGGATTATTGTGGTAGGATTCTTATAGTTTTCAGAAAATATTTACTGCATATCTCATACATCCCAGATACCCTTCTAGGTGCTGTTTGCCCTCAAGGAACTTAGATGCTAGTAGGAGGTGGCATATAATACACAAATAGAGGTGGCCAGTGGTGATAAGAGCTATAAAGAAAAATGAAGCAGGGGTGACGCAGTGGTTAAGAATCCGCCTGCCAATGCAGAGGACACGGGTTCGAGCCCTGGTCCGGGAAGATCCCACATGCCACAGAGCGACTAAGTCCGTGTGCCACAACTACTGAGCCTGCGCTCTAGAGCCCGCGAGCCACAACTACTGCAGGCCGCATGCCTAGAGCCTGTGCTCTGCAACAAAGAGAAGCCACTGCAATGAGAAGTCCACACACTGCAACGAATAGTAGCCCCTGCTCACCGCAACTAGAGAAAGCCTGTGCACAGCAACAAAGACCCAACGCAGCCAAAAAAAACAATTAATTAATTAATTAATTATTTTTTAAAAAGAAGAAAAATGAAGCAGGGAGAGAGGGGAATGGGGTGCTATTTTATATAGAAAGGTCAGGGAAGACCTGAAGAAAGTGAGGAAGTCAGCTGTGTGGATTTCCAGGAAGAGGGAATAACGTGCAAAGGCAGAAGCAAAGAGACACGTATAGCTGAAGTGGGATGAGCAAACAGGAAAGTGTTGAGATAAGAGGTACTAGAGCTAATAGGAATGGAGGTGGGGGAGGGGGGCAGATCATGGATGGCCTTGTAGGCCCTGGGCAGAACTTTGACTTTCACTTTTGATGAGATGGGATGGGAGTGGAGGGTTTCAGCAGAGAGACGTAGTCTGAGGAGCTGAGATTTTAAAAGGATTACCCATGTTGCTCTATAGAGAACAGACTAAAGGCAGGCCAAGGCAGAGCAGGAAGGCCAGTTGGGAGGCTACTGCAATAGTCTAGGCAACAGATGATGGTGGCAGAGGAGATGGGGAGAAGCAGACAAATTTGAGACTCGTGTAGGAGGTACAATCTACAGGACTTACTGATGGATCAGAGAGCAAGGGATCAGGGACAACTGCCAGGTTTCTGGCTTGTGGAATTGTATGGCTGGGGGGTGCCAGTCACTGAGATGGCAATGCCAGTGGAGGCCCAGGCCTGGGTGAAGATCATGAGGTTTGTTTCAGGCACGTTGGGTGTGAACTACGTCTGAGCCCTCCGAGGCTGTTAAGTTGGTGGTTGGTCACGTGGCCCTGGAGCTCAGAGACTTTTGCTTGATAAAGTGGGGTCTATCACCTCCTGACAGGTGAACTGATAACCTCATTTCCCTCCCCAGAATGAGCGAGAACAGATCATGACCACCAACGTCTGGCTGAAACAGGTAAGTGCCCTGCAGGGTCCCCAGCCCAAGAAGGCGTTTTCTCCAGGGCTGCCCCTTGGCGGCGAGGGACCTACAAGTGACGGGGCCTTGCCTGTCTGCTCAGGAATGGACAGACTACCGCCTGGCCTGGAACAGCTCCCGCTATGAGGGTGTGAACATCCTGAGGATTCCCGCAAAGCGCATCTGGCTGCCTGACATCGTGCTTTACAACAAGTTAAGTGGCAGGGTTGGCCAAGGTGGTGAGGGCCAGGCCTCCAGTCCTGTGCTTCACCCAGACTTCCAAGCTGTCAGGCTGCAAGAGGAATTAGAGATGAGCAGAGCCAGCACCCTCAGTTACAGATGGGGAATTGGAGGCCAGAGATGGGGAGGGCCTTGTGACTCACTCAGGCACAGCTGGGACCAGGGCCACCATCCTGACCCCAAGTCCAGTGCTCTTTCTGTCCTCCATACTGTCCTCTTTCTGACCTTCGGTTGCTTTGTCAGTGTTGGGTGTTGGTAGCACTGACTTGATATGCATAAATATCTCAGGTAGGTGGACGGGGATAAAGAGACTTCCCAGGTCGTAGTTGTACCAGCAGAAGCAAGAAATGATTAGGAGTAGGTGGTCTAAGGACAGAAAGACCTGACTTCAAATCTTAGCTGTACTGCTTACTAGTTTTCTGACCTTGAAGAGGACAACTTCTCTGAGCCTTGTTTTTCCCATCTGTAAAATGGGGATGATAATATCTACTTCATTGGACTGTTGTGAGGCTTAAATGAGCTAATCTATGTAAAGCCTTCAAGCTGTTTCATGGCAGGGCTCTCGCCGCCAGGCAGTTGCCAAGTAAAGCAGGCCTTTCCAGTGAGGGCATGGGGGTTTGGAAGAGTGATTAGTGAGAAATAATCCTGCAGGGCTCTTTGGCAAGTTCTAAGAACAGCCAGGCGTCATCTACGGATTTCATGATATTCTCCTCCATGCCCTGCCCCCACCCCCAGTGCCGACGGTACCTACGAGGTGTCTCTCTATACCAATGTGGTGGTCCGCTCCAATGGCAGCATCATGTGGCTGCCCCCTGCCATCTACAAGAGTGCCTGCAAGATCGAGGTGAAGCACTTCCCCTTTGACCAGCAGAACTGCACCCTCAAGTTCCGTTCTTGGACCTACGACCACACGGAGATCGACATGGTCCTCAAGTCGCCCACGGCCAGCATGGATGACTTCACCCCCAGTGGTGAATGGGACATAGTTGCCCTCCCTGGGCGAAGGACGGTGAACCCGCAGGACCCCAGCTACGTGGACGTGACTTACGACTTCATCATCAAGCGCAAGCCGCTCTTCTACACCATCAACCTCATCATCCCCTGCGTGCTCATCACCTCCCTGGCCATCCTCGTCTTCTACCTGCCCTCCGACTGTGGCGAGAAGATGACGCTGTGCATCTCTGTGCTTCTGGCGCTCACCGTCTTCCTGCTGCTCATCTCCAAGATCGTGCCGCCCACCTCCCTCGACGTGCCGCTCATCGGCAAATACCTCATGTTCACCATGGTGCTGGTTACCTTCTCCATCGTCACCAGTGTCTGTGTGCTCAACGTGCACCACCGCTCACCCAGCACGCACACCATGGCGCCCTGGGTCAAGCGCTGCTTCCTACACAAGCTGCCCACTTTCCTTTTCATGAAGCGCCCTGACAGCAGCCCCTCCAGGGCCCCCCAGCCCAGCCAGGCTCACCTGACCAAGTCCAAGGCCACCACCACTGCCTTGGCCATGGGCCCCGCCAGCTCCTCCAACCTCTACGGGAACTCCATGTACTTTGTGAACCCTGCCTCTGCAGCTCCCAAGTCTCCAGCTGGCTCTGACTCAGCGGGTATCCCCAGGGATTTCCGGCTGAGGTCTTCTGGGAGGTTCAAGCAGGATGTGCAGGAGGCTTTAGAGGGTGTCAGCTTCATTGCCCAGCACATGAAGAGTGACGATCAGGACCAGAGTGTAAGTTGCTGGCCCAGCTCCCAACACCTGCCCAATGGAAGAGGCTGGGATAAAATAGTCAGTTTCCCATTTCCTGAAGTTAATTCATGAGACAAGGGTTCTCAAACTCTTTGTTTGAATAAGGAATCCAAGACTGAAATGAGTTTTATTCTAGTTTCGTGCATCGAGGGATAGGAAGGAAGTACCAGGGATCCTTTTTTGTTTGTTGTGGGTTCCCCAAAAGCAGAGCCTGATATAAGGACCTGGGCAGAGGGAGTTTTTTTGAGAAGTGATCCCAGGAAGCACAGTGAGGAAGTGGAGAAAGTGAGACAGGGAAAGGAGGAAAGCCAATGTCGGTATCAGTGAGCAGGATACTGCCACGGGCTCTGGGGGCTAGTCCAGTCAGAGAGCCTCTTGGAAGCTGGAAGCATGGAAGCAAGCCTCAGAATCATCCCCCAGGAGGGAGGAGGGTATTTGCCCATTAGCTCCCATCCCCAAGGCTCTAGTAACCTTGGGGGCATTAACTCCCCTGCACCTCCTGGTTTTGCCAGCTGGTTGTGGAGCAAGCAGTTTTGGTGCTGGAGAAAGCCCTGGGGCAGAGAAGAGAGGAGAAGCAGGCAGAAAGTGGAAGGCTGTCGTGGGCTGGAAAATGATTCTGCAGCCTTTAGGGACACAGGTGGGCCAGGGCACCAAGGGCATATGCTCCCATCCTTGTCAGGCTTGCCAAGAAGCCATACAAACATTTATAACTCTTAGGAGTATAGAACCATCCATTTAAATATTATTGCTACCAGGATAATAAATTATCAAGTACAATTACAGATTTCTAAAAAGAGGTTAAGTTTACTTTCACAGGACAAAGCCGTGAGTTCTAGAGTTTAGGTGTCTTGACCGACTCCTCTGAACAAGTTAATGCTTCAAAGGACAATTTTATAACTAAACACAGAACGTGATGGTACGGTTAGAAATTTTCACACACATTTCCAGACTGGGTTGGAGAACAAGTTTCAGAGTCTTGGGAATGTTCGCATTTTAACACTTTATCAGATCAGATTCTTTGAACAGGTTTTTATGCCACAACACGCAGCTGCATGCAAAAAAGAGGGCATAGCCTTGTTCTTACCTTTCTGTGATTCCTTTTCACTAGCCACATTCTCAAGGGAAGGCACGGGGATTCCATTATTTAGTGCCAAGAGAAAAGAGCAGGGTGGAAAAGCTCCAAAATTACACTGTGAAAACAAGAAAGAATTGCTAACAAGCAGAATATAGGACACAAGTTCTTCTACACCCTTGTCCTCAGAGTGTGGTCCTTGGACCAGCAGCACCGGTCTCACCTGGGAGCTGTTTAGAAATGCTGCATCTCAGGCCCCACCCCAGACCTGCTGGCTCAGCAGCTACATGTTCACCAGATCCCCAGGGGATTCCTAGGCTCAGTCCAGTTTGAGAAGCACAGCTCTATAGGATTATCAGATTTCACTTTCTAAAAAATTAATTTAATTATGCTTGCTTTAGTTCAGAACCATTCAGTAGTTCAGCATCACCTAATTCATTGACTCCCAAATATTAATATACAGACTGGGGCCCTCCTGGCTAATTAGGAACCACTTGGGCAACTTTTCAAAATACAGCTTTGGGGCCACCTGTTCTGACTGAGCTGTGATCTCTGTGGGAGGTGGTCCAGGAGCTGCATTTTTCACCAGATCCCCGCTGGTTCCTGTGCATATGCAGGTTGAGAAACTGGTCTCCTGCAGCCCTGGCTGAGCCACCCGCATCCTGAGCTCTCTCTTCTAAAGGTCTCACCACCCCCTAGACACTCACAGGCCTCCGCCTCTTTCTAACTCAATTAATTAAAAGCATTTTGTGGGAAGGAGCCAGGCAGGGCCCACAGTTATTATATTTGCCCATGTTCATTGAGCTCCAACCACACATCAGGCACTCTACCAGGACGTGACATACTAATTCCCGATTCTACAATAGAAAAAGCTAGGCCCAGAGAGGCTCATTAACTTGCCCAAGGTCACACAGCTGGCACAGAGCAGAGCCAAGCTCCATACTCAGATCTTTCTGATGTCATTAACATTCCTTGCCCTTCGCAGTGCCTTGCCCTGAACTGACACATGGGGGCCTTATTGGTTGATCGACTTTCTCATGTCTAGCTGGAGAGAAGAGGCTTTCTTCCCTTCCAGAGCATGCCCGCCCCTATGCCAGCCTGGGCTGTTTCTCATCTGCAGCACTTTCACCCTCCCTGGTGATTAACTGGTCACTATAAATAGCACAAAAATATAAAAAGAGGGGAAAAGGCACACACACACAGACACACACACACACAGACACACAGACACACACACACACACACACACACACACAGTTGTTTGCAATTAGGGCTGTCACAAAGAAACCCAAGAGTGCCTTGTGGAAAGTGGGCGGTGCCTGCTGCATCTAGGAAACAGACAGCTGCTGTGTTTGGCTGGGGGTGTGGGGCTGGTTGAGCAGGGATTACCCTGGAGGGGAGATGCACACCACTGACCAGGGCTCTGACAAATTGGGTCACTGACATCAGCTTGCCCATTGCTGCCCGAATTTCCAGCTCCAGAGCCTCTGCTGAGCTCTGCTGATCCAGCCGCTCTCCACCAGGGCAAGTACGCATGCAGAAGGATCCAGACAGGCTGGGCTGTAAAAGCGGGTGAGGGGAAGGGAGACCAGAATGCTGGGTCTCTCTGGGGGCATCTCCCCCGGGCCGAGGAGGCAGGCACATCTGTGGTGGCACCTCAGGAGGCTAGCCATGTTTCTGCCAATCCTATACCCCACACCTGGGCCTGAGAAGATGGGGGGGCGGGGAAGGAGGTGGAGAGAAACCCAGATGATGTGGAAGGAGGCTGGGTCTTAATTACAGGAACTAGCAGACAACGCCGTTAATGGAACTGAGCAAATTAAACAGGATTTCCAGGTGTCCTGCAGGTCCCATTGCCCAACCCCCTCTCAGCTAGGTGCACCTCAAGTCTTCCTTTGGGTGAATCCAGCTCAGGCAGGGGGCTTGGGGTGAAAATGAGAGCAGGGGCCTTGTGATCCTCAGGTCTCATTCCCCTTATTTATAATCCAGTTTGGTTTCGAATCACACATGTGGCGTTAATAACCCCTTCCATTCCTAACCTTCCCAAACAGCCTGGTTCCCAGTGGCTCCCTGATGCCATGCAGGGCGGGTAGGGGTGGATTGAGGACCCGAGAGGCACACAGGTACCCAGCTGAAAGACCAGCCTCAGACTCAGAACTTACCACTCCATGTTCTAAGTGGCCTACGGGGTCCCTGGCCAGATAGTGAGGCCCCAGCTTGGGGGAGGAGGGAAAGCAGGGAGGACCTCCGCGCTCGGTGCCTGTAACCGGCCCCTCTGTCTGCCCACAGGTCACTGAGGACTGGAAGTACGTGGCCATGGTGGTGGACCGGCTGTTCCTGTGGGTGTTCGTGGTTGTGTGTGTGCTCGGCACCGTGGGGCTCTTCCTACCTCCCCTCTTCCAGACCCACACACCTTCTGAAGGGCCCTAGGCTGCCCCGCGTGTCTGAGGCCCCCAGGATGTGGGGTGAGATGATGTGAGTGGCCAGACGGACAGTCTGCTGCTTCCTTCTGGGTCACGGCTGATGAGGCCCTAAATAAATGAGTCTGTCAGCCATCAGCCCCATCAAACAGCCATGGCCATGGGAGGGGCAAGGATGGGGGGGCCTGGACCGTCCTCTCTGAAGGCCTTGGAGGAACCCCAGGAAACCCGCTGCAGGAGGGTCTTTGGACGCCTTAATTCCGGCCTGGCTTCCTTCCCTGCAGCAGGCACTGGGGGTAAAGATGCGTGTAACGGTGGCACCCACAGTATGCCAGGCATCTGGTCTGCATGCCGGCTTCCCTCTCACTCCATCTCCCTCCACTCCTCCTTGTCCAGTAGGTTCGCTGGCCTTCTTTTAGTCCCTCACATGCTTCAAGATCTTCCCAGCTTAGAGCCTCTGCATTTGCTGTACATTCTACCCAAACCTTCTTCCCCAGATGTCTCGTAAGCTCTTCCCACGGCTGCATCATTCAGGGCTCTGCTCCAATCCATCATTTGTCCAATGTCACCTCCCCCAGGGGCCTTCCCCAGTCACTCATTCCAAAGCATTCTCCCCACAGCCACGTTACCCCGACACCTTCCTCCAGCAGCCCTCGGTACCCGAGGCTCTCACCCGCTAGAGTGTGAGCTCCGTGAGAGCAGGGACCTGGCCCTTCGTGTTCGCTGCGGTATCCTCAGGGCCTAGGACAGATCTCGGCCCATAGTAGGTGCTCAATAAATGTTTGCTGAATGAAGACATGACTCCTATTCCTCCTTCAATCTCAGATGCCCGCTCCCCTCAGCGGCTTGCCCTGGTTCCCCACCTGAAAGGAATGGCTCTCTCCTCCACGCTCCGCGGCCCTGGTCACGTTCTGCTGTCTTTTGCACGGTGCCTGGCACATCGTAAGCACTCAAAATATTTATGCGATGGAGGAGGACTTCTCAAAAAATCTATTTTAAAAATTATTATACAATAAAACTGACTTTTTAGGTACTGTTCTATTAATTTTAACACATGTATAGATTCATGTAATCAGGATGTAGGAGTCACTCATCACCCAAAACAGCTCCCACCTGCTACTCCTTTATGGTCACCTGTCCCTCCACCCCTAACCCCCCCTCCCCCGCAACCACTGAGCTTTTCTCCATCACTATAGTTTAGTCTCTTCAAGAATAACCTCTAGGGACTTCCCTGGTGGCGCAGTGGTTAAGAATCCGCCTGCCAATGCAGGGGACATGGGTTCAAGCCCTGGTCTGGGAAGATCCCACATGCCGCGGAGCAACTACGCCCGTGAGCCACAACTACTGAGCCCGCTTGCCACAATTACTGAAGCCCACCCGCCTAGAGCCCGTGCTCCACAACGAGAAGCCACTGCAATGAGACGCCCGTGAGCCCCAACTACTGAGCCCGCTTGCCACAATTACTGAAGCCCACCCGCCTAGAGCCCGTGCTCCACAACAAGAGAAGCCACTGCAATGAGACGCCCGCGCACCACAATGAAGAGCAGACCCCGCTCACCGCAACTAGAGAAAGCCCGCGTGCAGCAATGAAGACCCAACACAGCCAAATATAAATAAATAAATAAATAAATTTATAAAAAAAAAAAAGAAGAACCTCTAATGAGGACTTCCCTGGTGGTCCAGCGGTTAGGACTCCATGTTCCCAATGCAGGGGGCCCAGGTTCGATCCCTGGTCAGGGAACTAGACCCCACGGGCCACAACTAAAGATCCCGCATGCACCAACGTTAGTATGGAACCACTGGAGAGGGGCTTCTTTCACTCAGCATAATGCCTTTGAGATTCATCCAAGTTGAAGAGTGTAACAATAGTTTGTTCTTTTGCATCCATCATATGGCTGTTGAAGCACATTTAGGTTGTTACCAGTTTGGGGCAATTATCAATAGCGTTACTATAAACATTTCACATATAGGATTTTGTGTGAACAAAACTTTTCATTTTTCTAGTTAAATACTCAGGAATGTGATTGCTGGGTTATATGGGGAGAGTATGTTTAAACTTTTAACTTTTAACATACAGTATGAAACTGTAGAACTGTTTTCTGGAGCAGCCATACTGTTTTGCATTCCCACCAGCAAAGTATGAGAGATCCAGTTGCTCTGTTTCCTCATCTGCACTTGGTATTGACGGTACTTTTTTATTTTAGCCATCCCAGTGGCTGTTAAGTGGTATATCACCCTGGTTTTAATTTGCTTTCCCTAATGGCTAGTGATACCAAAATCTTGGCTCTCTGTGCACCGATGCCAAAAAGAAATATGGAGACAGAGTTTTGGAGAAACAAGAAAAATGGCTTTAATCTTTGCCTGGCAAAGGGGGTAACACAGCAGGCTAGTGCCTCAAGAGCTGTGCCCCCTTCCCTGGGGAATAGGGAAAGGTTATATAGCCTGGGGCTCATGGTCTGGGGTAGGTGATAAAGCTCAAAGTAATGAAGGTCTTGCATTTCTTTCGTTCTGCAAATTCATGGCCAAAGCTGTCATCAGGTCGCTCAACAACTGGGTCTGGTGCCCCTGAAGTTATCCGCCCGTGACCTTCTGTCCCAAATGAAGAGTGCTACAAGGGAGTGTAGGGGGAGAAGAAATGCCAGGTGCAAAGGGTAATTCATATGGAGTCAGAGAGTAATCAGCTTTGTGAAGGACAAGTCTAGCTACAAGTGTTTGTTAGAAGTAACAGCTAAAGAATAACCACGATTGCTTAACTCTTTCAGGCCTGTTTATGTTGTTTCCCCAGCCTGTTCATTGTTGCCTTATTTTCCTTGTTTATCAGAAAACAGAGGTCTCATTTCTATTTTTGCTGCAACACTAGCAGCAAATGGACATCTTTTCGTGAGCTTTTGGCCTTTTTTGGTCAAGTGTCTGTTTAACTCTTCTGCTCATTTTTAAAACTGGGTTTTAGTTTTCTTACTGCTGAGATCTTAAAAATAACTAGGTATAATTTACATATCATAAAATTCACGCATTTTAAGTGTACAGTTCAATGAGTTTAGTAAGTTTATCACTATAACCCAGTTTTAGAACACTTGACGTCACCCCAGTAAGATCCCTATTCTTCCTTGTGAGTTTTGAGGGTTCTTTATATGTTCTGGATACAAGTCCTTGGTTGGATATGTGATTTGCAATATTTTTCCAGATAAAGGGCTTCTTGTCAGGAGAATGAAAATTCTCTAAATGGGGGCCTGACAGTAAGCCCCAATTCTTACAAACATTTTCTGAATCCTGCAAAATGTCTCCTTTTGTTTGGTTTTAATGTGGGTAGGTGACCCATTCTGGAAATAATAAAGGTGACTGACCTGTCCTGTGATAGAGGAACTCCAAGGAAGCCTGCAGGTACCCCACCCCACTCCTGGTGGGTGGTCCGAGAGACCAAGGGGCCCCAAGGTGGTCTGCTCCATCACAGAACCATCCTGGTGCACCCAGGGTGCAGATGCGCCGGTGGGCAGAGGAGGCTCCGCAGGGTCCAGGGGCCCGGAAGGGCAGTGCTTCCTCTGATGGCTCCATCTCCAAGACTTATTTTTAATTTTGTTATTTCTTTCTTTTGTTTTACTTTCTATCGAGACATTGCAACATAGTCGACAGTAGACTAGGATAACAAACCTCCAGGTGTTTCTCATCTAGCCTCATCAATTACCAACTCAATGGCCGATATTGTTTCAACTGACTCCAACCCTCCCCCTCATGGTAACCCTAAGGACTCTTAAAAACACAAATACCATTATCACTCCTAAAATATTTAACAATTACTTAATAGTGTCAAAATCTTGAGTCCTCATCTTAAGGATGCGTTAGAACCTTTCAGGCAGGCCGGCGACCGTCCGTCTAGCCCGGTGGTCCCCAAGCCCGGGGAGAGGGGAGACTCGCACTCACCCGGGAAGCCAGGAACAGAGATTCTACCCCTATTCTTTCCCGTGGTTTGCCAGTACCTGCTCGGATTGGCCCGGCGCGGAGCCGTCCGTGGGCTGCACCGACCACAGAGGGAGGGATGAGACCGCCCAGCACAGCGCACTAGAGGGCCAGCACATCCCTGCTCTCGGACGCGAGCGCACCTCTCTCCCCAGCAGAGGCTCGGAAACCCCACGGCGGCGGGCGGGGCTGCGCCCGGGATTGTGGGTGGGGCTGGAGCAGCCGGCGCTCCGGGCGCTGCGCCCCGGTTCCGCTCCGAGTGGACGGGCAGCGCCTGGAGCCCGGCCAGGCGAGTCTGTCTCCGCAACTGTCCCGCCGGTTCCCGACCGTCCGGCTCTGCTCGGCCTGCCCTCCGCCCCACGCCGCCCGCCCGGTCTGCGCGGAGCCTCTGGCCAGAGGGCAGACCAGCCATGGGCGCCCAGCCGCGCGGAGTCCGCGTCGCGAAGCTCTTGCCGCCCTGGGCGCCGTCGCCGCTGCTGCTGCTGCTGCTGCTGCTGCCAGGTACGGGCGCGGGGCGAGGGGGACTGGAGGGACGGGCGCCCCGCCCGAGCGGGGTCCGAAGGGGAGGCGGCCCGGAGCGCAGCGCGAGGTGGGGAGAAGGGCGCCGTGGCTGGGGACCCGAAACCCGCGTGGACTGGCTCCGGCCCGGCGGCGAGGTAGGTGGGGGGTGCGTGTTTCCCCCTCGGCTGCCCCATCCTTGAGAGTCATTTGTGCGCCCCCGGGAGGCGCGGGGAGGGCCCGCACTGGGGCCCTTCCTTCCACAGCCCAGGGTTACAGATTCGAGTCTCGGCCCTGCCCATCGTCCTGCTTGGCGCACCGGGTGATGAACTGACGCGCCCAGGCCGCGGGTTCCACTGTCTGCATCCCGCCCACCTCCTCGTTTTACGAATAGATGGGGAAGCTGAGGCCAGAGAGGGCTCAAGATTTGATCAAGGCCACCTGGGGCAGAGGGGAGTCGTTAAGGGGCGCCAGCCTCTCCTCCTAGTCCGCGCCTCTCCGCACTCCTGGTACCTCCCCGCCTTCGCCTTCTGCCCGGTCTCTAAGAGGAGCCTGTTAGGGAGAAGCCGGCCCTGACAGAAAGGCTTCTGAGTGTCCTGGGAGCGGTGGTAGATACCAAGGGACGAGGGATTTGGCAGGGCTGCAGGCGGTCCCTGCAGCTGGGCGGGTAAGTCTGTTGGGAGACCACGTTGTGACCGTGCACTCAGAGCGCTGTTCCTGCCCCGCCGGTGCTGAGGCCCCCACTACTCAGAGCGCTGAACACTCCCCACGGAGCTCCTGAATGTGGCCCCTTCTTTATTTTGGGGGGGGGGGAGGGGACAGTCAAAATCCCTGGAGAAGTTGGGTTGGACTTAAAGGATTCCCTTCATCCCCTCCCCGGATTTTCCCCAGATCTGTGAAAAGCAACAGACAGCTGACTCAAGATGCCTGGAGTGTGGCTTATAAACAAAGAGGGTCCCCAAGGGTTTCAGAGAGGGAAGGGTCTTTGATCAGGATGTGAAGACAACATCAGCAGGAACCGTGGGTCGCACTCTGAGATCATGGGAACCACGTAGGCACCCGCTTCTAAGATGTTTGGTGGCCAAACCCCTACAGGGTCCTGGGTGGGAAGAAGGAAAGCCCCAGTCCTAGGTTGTAGTCTCCCTCCGGCCCTGCGGTACTCCTGCCCTGGGAATGGACTGGTCATCTCTCCATTGTGGCTGTACGCAGGCAGATTGCATTTGTATCACACTGCTGCCGTGCAGTAACAAAGACGGTGAGGATGGTTCTTGAGCTCTTACCACATGCCTGCATGGAGCTAAGCACGTAACTCATAACAACCCTAAGAGGTGGATACATTTATAATCTTTCACAGATGAAGGAAATGAGGTTTAGAGAGGTTAAGCCACTTGCCTAAGCTCACACAGCTAACAAGTAGTCTGTCAGGATTTGCACCAGATCTATCCAAATTCAGAGCCCAGGCTTGTAACCGTTATGCTTCTCAACGAATGTGTGTGACCTGATGGAACCCCTCCTCTCTTGGGCCTCAGTTTCCTAGTCTTTAACTTCAAGGAGCAGGACTAGTCTGAAAGTCTGGCGTTCCAGAGAGTACCCTCAGCAGATGGAGAGGAAGCTGTAGGTGGATGGTGTCCCTGGTGAGGGGAAAAGTGACTTCCCCAGGATCTGACAGGGCTACTTCCCTCAGTGGCCAGAGCCTCCGAGGCCGAGCATCGTCTGTTTGAGCGGCTGTTCGAAGATTACAATGAGATCATCCGGCCAGTGGCCAACGTGTCTGACCCAGTCATCATCCAGTTTGAAGTATCCATGTCTCAGCTGGTGAAGGTGGTGAGTGCCAGAGCCACAAGCCGTGGCCGTGGGGTATGGAGCTTCTGGAATAGCCTTTCCCAGAACCAGCCTTGTTTTTGTAATTCACCATCTACTTTAATCTCTCCTTCTAGGATGAAGTAAACCAGATCATGGAGACCAACCTGTGGCTCAAGCAAGTAAGTGACCAGACCCTGGGCACGGCTGCCCCCTGGTGGTGACTGCTTTATTTGCTGTCTGTGAACCAAGGGCCAAAACCCCTACTTCACTCCTGTGGACCCAGATTGAGGTCCACTGACTGGCTGGTCTGTCTCTACCTGGGCTTGGGGTCATATGCATTGCTCTACACCCCTGTGGAAGGACTGCAGGGCCCAGCCCCTCAAGTCACAGACGATAGACTGCGTCCTGTAAAGAGAGACCTCCATGCTCAGACAAAATGGGGCTGACCCGGGCCTGGAGCCCTGGCCCTGACTCTAGGGTGGCGCCTGAGGCACCTCTTCCCCTTCCTCTTGCTAAAAACTCATCCTTAAGTCAGAATCATATGCCGTTGTTGTTGTTGGGAGGGTGGGAGCCGGGGTTCTGGATTTTCCTGTTCAGATTGGGACCAAAGAAATGGGCTTCCACGTGTTCTCCCCAGGGAGGCTTTGTGCAGACATGGACAGATAACTCCCTGGCCTAAGGGTGATCCTTCCACCAGCTCAGCCAACTGGCCACTTCCTAGGAGGAAGTGGCCTTCCTTCCTAGGAGCCTTGCAGCCTTCCTTCCTAGGAGTCTGGCAAGCCAGATGGGCACGGTGCCCACTCAGCGCCCTGTGGCACACGTTCCCTCCAGCCACAGCCTCACCTCTCTCCCCTCAGGTGCTCAGGACTCACATCTCCCAGCCTCTGCACCCAAACACTTCCTGGGCCCTGGTGGGATCATGGCTCTTTCCCCAGACCCTTCAGAGGCCAACCCTGCCCAACCCAGAGGTGGAAGAGGGTTCTGTGTGTCATTAGTGCCGTTATTGGGGCTTAATGGCATGTCCAAGCCATTTCAGGAATGTAAACAGCAGGAGCTTAAGGCAGGGACCTGGCCCTGGCACTGGAAATGACTGGAGAAAGCCCTAGTGGTCCTGATTGATTGATGGGGGCTGGGCTTGCCCCACTCATGGGGGCAGCTAGGAGGCAGCCTGCACAGCCAGCCCAGTGCTGTCCCCCCACTAGCACCCACATGAGGAATGGGCCAGTGTGGTCTGCATTGCAGAGGCGGCTCTGACGTGCAGCCGAGGTGGGGAGGTCACCAAGATGAGTGATGTCAAAAGAAGTAAAACCATGCTTGTCCTTCCACTGCCTCCCTCTCCCTCCTTGCTTTCTCCCCCCAGATCTGGAATGACTACAAGCTGAAGTGGGACCCCTCCGACTACAATGGAGCAGAGTTCATGCGTGTCCCTGCACAGAAGATCTGGAAGCCAGACATTGTGCTGTATAACAAGTAAGGTGCTGGGTGGCCCCCACCTCTCAGGGCTGTCAGCCTGGACCTGGGTCCTTGGCCTGCTGTGCTTTACAGCCTGGTCTTCCTGGGGTCTTTTCCAAGAGAGCTCCATTCATTTGGTTCATTCCACAGGTATTTATTGATCTACTATATGCCAGGTCCTAGAGATACTGTGGCACAAGATAGATACCCTCCCCCTTGCCTCTAGGAGTTTATCAGACACACCAGGGAAGACAGGAATGAGTTACAGTATCCAAATATGCAATTACAGACTGGAGGAAGGGCAAGGAAGGAAATACATGGGGGTGGGCTTCTGTCACCAAGGCAGGACCTGATCTTCCCTGTAAGTCAGGCTGTAGCCGCGCCCCATGGCTAGACCACAGGAAAGCTTCATTCTTTTACTCACCCAACGAATGCTCCCTGCCCCTGCCTCACGCTGCACATGCGCATCTGCCCACCAGCTGCAGGAAGCTGTGCCTTTTTCTCTCTTTCAAAGGTTCTTCCTCTGCCTTTCTGAATCTGCCCATTGTGGCACCTCCAAAACCTGCCTCTCTTTCCTAAGCCCATACAAACCTGACACCTTCCACATTTAACCTCTGTTATTAGACAAACATAACTTTAATTGATATTTTACAGTATGTACTAGTTTGTTCTCCAGGTATTGACAGACTTCAATTTTGTAACTGTGCTTTATCTCTGGAGTTCTAATGTCTTAAAAAACCACTGAGCATTTTTCAGCAAAACACTTCATATATAATTAGTCTAATCTGATTTTAAAGCATTCTGTGTTTAGGTTTGGATGCCGTATTAGTACAAATCAATATGTTTTACTGTTCGTATTGGGACTAGAGAAGCTACGTTTTTGGCTGAATCCCACTTTCTAGTCACGAGTTAAAAGAAAAGCGTTCTTTAACCACTCCAAAGATGGTCCGTGTTTTTATTTTTAAAATTTTTTTTAACATCTTTATTGGAGTATAATTGCTTTACAATGGTGTGTTAGTTTCTGCTTTATAACAAAGTGAATCAGCTATACATATACATATATCCCCATATCTCTTCCCTCTTGCGTCTGCCTCCCTCCCATCCTCCCTATGCCACCCCTCTAGGTGGTCACAAAGCACTGAGCTGATCTCCCTGTGCTATGCAGCTGCTTCCCACTAGCCATCGATTTTACATTTGGTAGTGTATATATGTCCATGCCACTCTTCTCACTTCCCAGCTTACCCTTCCCTCTCCCCATGTCCTCAAGTCCATTCTCTAGTAGGTCTGCGTCTTTATTCCCGTCCTGCCCCTAGGTTCTTCATAGCCATTTTTTTTTTTTAGATTCCATATATATGTGTTAGCATACGGTATTTGTTTTTCTCTTTCTGACTTACTTCACTCTGTATGACAGACCTTAGGTCTATCCACCTCACTACAAATAACTCAGTTTCATTTCTTTTTATGGCTGAGTAATATTCCATTGTATATATGTGCCACATCTTTTTTATCCATTCATCTGTCGCTGGACACTTAGGTTGCTTCCATGTCCTGGCTATTGTAAATAGAGCTGCAATGAACATTGTGGTACATGACTTTTTGAATTATGGTTTAAGCTACAGTAATCAAGACAGTATGGTCCTGGCACAAAAACAGAAATATAGATCAATGGAACAGGATAGAAAGCCCAGAGATAAACCCACGCACATATGGTCACCTTATCTTTGATAAAGGAGGCAAGAATATACAATGCAGAAAAGACAGCCTCTTCAGCAAGTGGTGCTGGGAAAACTGGACAGCTACATGTAAAAGAATGAAATTAGAACACTCCCTAACACCATTCACAAAAATAAACTCAAAATGGATTAAAGACCTAAATGGAAGGCCAGACACTGTAGAACTCTTAGAGGTCTGTGTTTTGTTTACTGCTTTCCCAAGAAGAGACAGCATTCATAATATGTTTCTTTCATGCAACTTGTAAATTGGTCCTTAAAGAACTGGGACAGGAGATAAATTAACTGGTTTGCAGAATGTGAGCCATCCTAGAAATCTCCTGGCCCAGAGGTTCTTAAGGAGCTGAGCAGGGTGGTGAGAATTTTTGCTAAGCTAGAATTAAGAAAGTGGGCACAGATCTTAATCTTATGATTTGAATTTCATAGCTGTTTTCTTGCTGGCAATCTTCGGTGAACAGCTGGGGTACTTTAGGGATGTGTGCTTTTAACAATACTGAGAGACATAGTGAAAAGCTTCAAATCAGGTACGGAGAGGAGCAAATATCATAAGGAATTTCCTTGGAATCTGAAGCTGAAAATAAGATTTAGAGAATATCCTTCAATTCCTCTCTCCTAACCAAAACTTCAGTTTCTCTAAACCTGTGGTGAGAGTATCTTTTCATTTCAACACACTAGAAACACTTTTTACCTTCTTATGCCAGTTTCTCCTGCCATGATTTTGTTCTTTGAAGTTCGTTCTCTAGTAGAATCCTCAGAAAGTGTTCGTGGACACAATATACCCTAAGTTCTTACAAGTTCATAACTCATTGTAGCCTTTTTAGGTAATACTTTTAGGTCATCTTGCTGATATAAAATCCTTGGCTCATATTTTCCTTCCATGAAAATCTTAAAAATGCTGACTCATGTTCTGGTATGAAGTGTTGCTGTCAAAAACAATCGCCAATCTAATTTTCTTTTTTTCTTGTAAAATCTGGTGACTTTGGGGAGAGAAAAGGGACTCTATTAATAAGTGCGCCAGGACTACAGATGTAAACCAGGACTGTCCTGGACGAATTGGGATGCATAGTCAGCTTGTTTACAAGGGGGTTGTTCTTTTTCTTGGGTAACCCAAAGATATTTTATCCTTTATCTTTAAAATCTAGTTGTTTTACTCTGTACCATATACATAATATTTTTATTTTATTCCAGTAAATTTTTTGTGAATTAGAGTTTTTAAGATCTGTTCTATTGCTTTCTCTCTCCAGGAACTCCATTTTCACATATATTTGAACTGCTTTACCTATATTCTCTCCATATTATTTTCTCTCAAATTCTTTTTCTTCGTCTCTGATTTAAAATAATTTTTTTTCTCCTTTCTGTTTTTTATTTTCATCACGATACTTTCCATGGTGTCTGCTTGTCGTTAACGTTTTAGTTTAGTCTTTATTTCTAAAATGATTTTTAAAATTTCTTTTTGCCCGTTCTTTCCTAAGTTCTGTCAGTTCTTTATTCATCCTCCTGTTGCTTACCCAGATTCTTAACTTTTCTATTTCTAATTTATGCTGCTCTTTCAAAGTTTCTAAAGATCGTTCTTTCTGTTAGCTTAATTTGTAATGTCGGATTATCAGTTTCATCTGCTCTGAGGTTATATTTTTGCGGTGTACACTTGTCTGCTTGTAATTGTTATTCAATTACTTTTCATAGTTTTCTTACAATATGTTAACATGGGGTTCAGTCTAATCCTTTTCTGTCTTGTTTAAATAGATGGCCTTTACTGTACTTTTAGGACAGGTTCCCAGAGGGGATGGGAGTGGGTAAGGGTGGGTCTCTTGTGTCACCTGCTTGGGAGTTCCCTCCTCAAGTGGTTCCCTTGAAGCATTTAAATACTCTGTGTAGCCACCTCCACAGTCTGAGAGCTGCCACTTCTAGACACCCGCTTCTCTAGTTTCTCAACCATCTTCTTTTTCTTACCCTCGGTTTCTCACGCTGTTCAATTTGGAGCCTACCCTATGCAGCTTTTTTCTGGGTGGGTCTCTGTCCTTCTGGAAGGCAGTTGGGGTGGGAGGTATTTCTGAGATCGAGCCCAGCCCAGCCTCCTCTGCAGACCTTGGTGGCTCCCCATCTTTTTGTCCTCTCCCACAAACTGGAACCAGTGGCCCCCTCTCTGTCTCACCGTTCCCCTTGCTGAGGATGCAGTGCAGAGTGGGGTCCTCTTTTTTGAGGGGCAGATACCTCTTGGTGATTTCTGTCTGGGGCTCTCGGGACAGGAGAACTCCCCTTCCTCTTCCCTCAGCCACCTCCACAGCAGCTAACCCCACCCGAATCCCACGCAGGTCCCGCTGGTGGTGGTGGTTCGACCCCACTCTCTCACACCTGAGGTTCTTGGAGTTCCACGTAACCTAACTTTGTTGACCACGTGGGCAGTGGCGTTTTTCTTTTGCTATCTTGTTGCCCTGTTTTTCTGAGGAAGTTTGGAAAGGTTAAAGAAACGGATGCCATCGTGATCTTTCTCATACCACTCACCACCCTCGCCCCACTTCAGCTCTTACTCTTTCCTTCTATTAAAGTGATACCTCAGCTAATCATTTGCACCCACCCTGCCTTTTCTTTTTTTAATCAACTCACATGGTTCAGCAACACACTGGCTGAGTGAGACCTTTCCTCCCTCTGCTGACCTTTGCTGCCAGCCATCTCTTGGGCAGCCAGGGGGGTGAGAGCTTCATTTATTTTTTTGGTCATCCGTTCAGTCAGCTAGTACTTACCGAGCATGCTCTCTGTGGCTGGGGCTCTGCCAGACCCTGGTACCCAGCGAGGTCTTCATCTTCGGTCTCCTGGTGGCAGAGCTAGGCCGCTGACACCGTCAGCAAGCAGGCCTCCTGGTCTGGGCAGACACAGCTGCGGGGGTCTGTAGGCAGCCGCCACAGTGACCAGGAGCCCTGGAAAATAGCAGACATGTGCACCAGCAACCAAGGTAAGCTGATCTCCAGTGTTTGGCCTTCTGGACACAAAGACTTGAGGACTCAAGTTCCGACTGGTCAAGGCTCTGCCACAAACTCTCTGTGGGACCCTGAGCAAGCGAGTCCTGCTCTCTGACCTTCAGTTTCCTCGTCAGTAAAATGAGGGGATCGGACTAAAGCAGGGATCATTAAGCTTTTCTGTGAAGGGCCAGGGAGTTAAGTATTTTAGGCTTTGTGGGCCTTAGAGTCTCTGTCACAGCTACTCAGTCCTGCCCTTGTAGCTTAAAAGTAGCTGAAGACAATAGACCAGGAATGGGTATGGCTGTGTGCTCCAATAAAAATTTATGTACAGAAATAGGGGGCAGGCCAGTGGGCCATACTTTGCCCTGGACTAGTCCCTGGGCTCTGAAGGTCCATTTTGTTGCTTCAGGATGCCCTAAGGAGAGTTGTTCTGGAGGCCTCTGCCTTCCCAGGGGTCCTCTCGGCCCTCTGCGAAGTGTAGGCCAGCCTCCCAGGACTCCTTGGTGCCCAACATGGTCAAGTCCACTTGGGGCTGTGAGGGTCCCCACCCCCTCCCCACTTCTCATACCCCTCCTTTCCTCCTGGAGCTGGGAATCATCTTGCGGGGAATTGAGGGCACAGTAGGGTAAAGTGGGGCTAAGAACATATAAACACAGCAGGGCACCTTTGGGACAACCCAGCTGGCTGGAGTAAAGGCGGGTAGTGGATTTGACATCAAGTCTTTACGTGTAACGACTGTCCTGCTCGACAGACACACATGAGGGTGGGAGGGGCAGAGACCAGCAAGGAGACAGGCCCCGGACACACCCCCTCCTGTCTTCACACAGTGCTATCCAGTAACAACCAGACAGGATATCCCTAAATGTTCAGGTCTTTTTTTTTTTTTTTTCCCCAGCTCTTCAGGCAAATGGGTATAGTGGTTGCTCCCTTTAGAAGGACATACATGCCTTCAAATGCAGAACTCTAAGAAATCAACAGGGCTGACCCACGGAAATGTCAAGAGCTTTCACTGGGCAAGGCCATTGTCATGAGGACCAGCTGGCTTCATGCTCAGATGCGAGACTGGACAGCGTGTTGAGCTGGTCGTCAGCAAATCTTCCACTGCACAAACCAGCTGATAAATGCCAACAAGCCAATTCTAGGAATAATGTATATCTCTGCATAGAAAGGGTGCACATAGTTAAACAGAAGGGAGAAGGAACATGGGGAGAAAATGGGGAAGGATAGGGACACAGAAGGCAAAGGAACCTGTCATGCTGGGTTTGAAAGACAAGGAATCAGAAAACATGATTATTCATTCTAAAACAGTGCAGGGAGGACTGGGGAGTTTGGTGAACGGTAGAACCAGGGTCCGGAGATAGGGCCTGGTAATAGACCCATCTAACAGGCTCAGTTTAATGGCAGTGGGCTCCTATGGTGGTCTCTGCAGCCCCTTCCAGGTCCTCGGTCCGGTTTGACATCCATGTGTGTACACACTTTGGGCTCCCAATGCAGACAGAATGAGGAGGCATTACCAGGGCCAAACCATAAGGACAGCGAGTGGCAAATATCCCCGAAGGTCACCTAAACACCTGCCTCCTGATGACCACTTTCATTAATTTCTTTTATTTCTTCAATTAAAGGAGAAAAAAAATCTCTGGCATTTGGGAGTGTCTCCATAAATATCAAGTTGGGAGTTGTATGGTGTGGAATGAACCCATGACATGCCCCAGGGCAGGGGGTGATGAGCGTGTCAGATTGTTGGGGGCTGGGGGGGTCCTGGGCCTCAGTATCCCCATTGGTAAATGGGATGGTGAACTGTGAGACCTTTTACAGCACTTTGAGCTCATATTCTGCAGTTTTACAAATCGTGACTTGCCGTTCACCTGCTGGCGGCGTGAGAAGCTGGACTAGGTGACCACGTGGTGATGACCTGTGTACCGCACACCTCCTCTTTGTCTCCGCAGTGCTGTCGGGGATTTCCAGGTGGACGACAAGACCAAAGCTTTGCTCAAGTACACGGGGGAAGTGACTTGGATCCCCCCGGCCATCTTTAAGAGCTCGTGCAAAATCGATGTGACCTACTTCCCATTCGATTACCAGAACTGCACCATGAAGTTTGGTTCCTGGTCCTACGACAAGGCAAAAATCGACCTGGTCCTGATCGGCTCCTCCATGAACCTCAAGGACTACTGGGAGAGTGGCGAGTGGGCCATCATCAAAGCCCCCGGCTACAAACATGACATCAAGTACAACTGCTGCGAGGAGATCTACCCGGACATCACGTACTCGCTGTACATCCGGCGCCTGCCCCTCTTCTACACCATCAACCTCATCATCCCCTGCCTGCTCATCTCCTTCCTGACTGTGCTTGTCTTCTACCTGCCCTCCGACTGTGGCGAGAAGGTGACCCTCTGCATCTCGGTCCTCCTCTCCTTGACTGTGTTTCTCCTGGTGATCACTGAGACCATCCCGTCCACCTCTCTGGTGATTCCCCTGATCGGCGAGTACCTCCTGTTCACCATGATTTTTGTAACCTTGTCCATCGTCATCACCGTCTTCGTGCTCAACGTGCACTACAGGACCCCCACCACGCACACGATGCCCATGTGGGTGAAGACCATATTCTTGAACTTTCTTCCCAGGGTCATGTTCATGACCAGGCCGGCAAGCAACGAGGGTAACACTCGGAGGCCAAGACCCTTCAATAGCGCTGAGCTCTCAAACCTGAATTGCTTCAGCCACATAGAGTCCAAGAGCTGCAAAGAAGGCTACCCCTGCCAGGATGGGCTATGTGACTACTGCCACCACCGCATGGTAAAAATCCCAAATTTCAGTGCCAATCTCACGAGAAGTTCCAGTTCTGAATCTGTCAATGCCGTGCTCTCCCTCTCTGCTCTGTCACCGGAAATCAAAGAAGCTATCCAAAGTGTCAAGTATATTGCTGAAAATATGAAAGCACAAAATGAAGCCAAAGAGGTAAGGATAGGTCTGCTATTACATTGGTCATTCATTCATTCAACAAACATTTTATTGGTTCCTTGTGGGCAAGGCTTAGGGTGGGGTTAAGGAATTAGACTGGCATCAGTGGCTTGTGTTCAGACCAGCTCCTCATTTACCAGTTATTTATCCTTGGATACACCGCCTCACCTCTGTGAGCCTGTCTTTTCATCTGTAAAATGGGATGATAAAGGTTGTGAGTATGTGGTGCCCTGCATTTAGCTGCTGGGCTGCCAGCAGTTTGGGCCATTGGAACACCTGATGCTGAGTGAGTGGATTAGGAGGTAGGCTGGAAGAGGGCATGAGGCCAGATGATCTCCAATTAGTATTGATGTGCTGAGCTGACATTTTAAACTTTACTAATTGTGTCTCCCTACTCCCCTTTAAGAGTAATTTACATAAAGTACACACCTCTTAAGTCTACATCTCAGTGAATTTTTACATTATGTGTACACCCATGTAACCATGATCTAGGTAAAGATACAGAACATTTCCAGTGCCCCAGACAGTTCCCTTGTGCCCCTCCCCAGTCAGTAACCCCCTCCCTCCCTCCTCAGTAACCACTGATCCCGACCTCTTTTATGTTAATTAATTTTACCTATTCTTGAACTTCATATAAGTGGAATCGCATAGTATAAACTTTCATATCTGACTTCTTTCATTCAGCAAAGTGTACAAAGATGTCTGAGGTTTATCCTTTTGGTTTATTATTTGTTCGTAAGATTCTACAGTATGACAACACCGCCTTCTGTTTATTCATTCTACAGTTGTTGGACATTTGGTTATTTCCAGTTTGGGGGCGATATGAATAAAGCTGCTATAAATTTATACATATCTTTTGGTGAATATATACACTCGTTTCTCCTGGCTACATTCCTAGGGGTGGAATTGCTGGATCATTGGAGAGGTGTGTTTTTCACTTTAGTGGACACTGTCAGGTTTCCAAAGGGTTGAGCCGATTGACACGCCCCCTGGCAATGTTTGAGAGTCCCAGCTGCTGCCCATGCTCGCCGCCAAACGGGTGAAGTGGCCTTTCTTGTCCCTGTGGAGTAATGATTAGGGCTCTTTTTCATATGCTTATTGGCCATTTGGATATCTTCTTTTGTGAAATATCTATTCACACTCTTGCCCATCTTTTTTTAATTGGGTGAACGTCTATTTCCTTCAAAAATCTTATGCTAGAACTAGTGATAGGTGTTAGTAATGGGGAAGCTTTACACTTATGTGTTTGGCTGCTCCCACTCTGTTTACCCCCAAGGTTACCAGAATCATGTTCAATAATTTTTTAAGAAGCTCTGCTTTAAAATTAACTGGTTCTGCTTTAAGTTGATTATTAGCAAAGAGCTAATTACCAGATAATTTCAGCTCCTGATGCACTGTATGTAGGTAATTAATGTTGGTAGGGAATGTCTGGAGCCTCTTTTATTCAGCTGTGAATGGCATATTAAAGTAGATGAGACAGGAGGGAGATAGCAACAGTGGCCCTGTGTCCTCACCCCACCCATCTGAGCAACTCTGAGCCCGTCTTGTGACTGTAACAATGCAAAACCTCCCACTGATGCCAGAAATTTAGCCAAAAAGTCAGGCCCTCCTTTAAATTCAGGTGAAGCAGTTGGTTGTTTTTTTTTCCAAGTCTTTATTGAATTTGTTACAACATTGCTTCTGTTTTATGTTTTGGTTTTTTGGCCCTATGGCACGTGGGATCTTAGCTCCGGGACCAGGGATCGAACCTGCACCCCCTGCATTGGAAGGTGAAGTCTTAACCACTGGACCACCAGGAAGTCCCTGAAGCAGTTGTTGGACATTAAGTACATGATTAGAGAATCTCATTTGTCTAACGCTAATCACTTTTGCAGATATTCTCTACCCTTTCTTTATCCACTTTTAAAATAATCGCTTCTTTTGAGTGATAATTTACTAAAGATTGAGATCTAAGTACCCATCGTCTTTGTCAGGCTATTAGAAACTACCTTTATTCCAAAAATTATTTACTAGGAACCATACAAGGTGTTAGAGTTTCACGAGGGTTTTAGTTAGTGTTAGAGTTTCCACAAGACGTGTGATGGAGGCAGACAGTAAAAAAAAAATGTTACTGAAAGGGAAGTCACAGCTGAAATGCCAGGAAGGTAAATTAGTGAAGTAGCCTGACTGTGGCCAGCTAGAGGGACACGGTTCATCTCAAGGGGCAGCCACTGCTCACCTCTGGTCATGTTACCACAGGTGAATGTGGTCCCATTGTTTTTCCAGAGAAAGCAGAAATCTGGACCACCGTCCAGTGGGTTGCAGCCTGTTTATGAAAGGGTGGCAAGCGTTAGAATAAAGATGCCTACTCAGTGCTCTGAGGAGAGTCGGGCTGTCTGAAGGATGCCTCCTTTCTCTCTTACCGTGTGACGGACATGCTGCTGTTTACATAGAGTTTTCTAGAGGTATTTTAATTTCCTAATTCCCTGGCTCCAACTTGGTTGGTTTTAACTGTCCTGGGCTCCTAGGAACTTGGAATGAACAGGCTTAGTTCTCCCAGAGCCATCTCCTGAGGGTGCTGAGAGCCTGTGAATGACTGTCCCTGGACACGCCAGGTCGCAAAGGGACAGGAGTGTCATCGTGTCACCTGCCTTGGCTGTTCTCTTTTCAAGTTGTTTGTGTTGGTCACCCCTCACACTTGTGAGGTGTTTAATACTCTAAATTCAGAGTTAGGGCTAGGAGTGGGTTACAAGTTAGAAAACTAGTTAGGGAGCTTGTGGTCTCATGTTAATACTCTCCGTTTTACGGTTTTGACGGCTGATCATTTGGTTCCACTGTGTGAGTTATTGAGGTCTTGGAGGTGTGCATAGATCAGAGCCATGATCTTCTGAGCTAATAACCCTGATACAACTTGTTTTGTTTGGTTCAGATATAGATACAGAGATACATCTATATATCTATATGTATGTATATCTGTTAGTTCATTCATTCCAACTAGAGTCGGACTTCTGATCAATGATTTATTTACATGTGTTGTAATTACTGTTTTCTAGGGTTACATTTTGGCCATCTTATTTCATGTTTTCCATTTACTTTTTTTTTGCCTCAGTTCTTGCTGTTTACTAGAAAGTTTGAATATTTTTTGCTGGTTGAAAGTCATGTGTTTTATTTTTATTCTTCTACTAGCTCTTCCTAACTGATTTAAACCCATGCTCAAGTTCTGTTTTCCATATCAATCGGTCTCTTACATTTTTAAATATCTGTATTTTGCCCCCACCCCACTGTCCTTCCCCTCTGATCTTCCTCACTGCTTTGGTTACCTGGGTGTTACTAGAGCTTTAGTTCTGGTTTTTCATGAATGTATGTTTTGGTTTTTGACCTTCCTTTTTTTTTTTTTAGTCTGTAGTCACCCCTCACATCTATCTTATGGTGTCCTCCTGGATTTATTTCTTTGTGTTGGCATGCCTTCTCAAGAGTGTTTATGGATAAACCTTTTGGGGCCTGTAGGCTTAAAAATGTATTGTGGGGCTTCCCTGGTGGCTCAGTGGTTAAGAATCTGCCTGCCAATGCAGGGGACATGGGTTCGAGCCTTCGTCCAGGAAGATCCCACACGCTGCGGAGCAACTAAGCCCTTGCGCCACAACTACTGAGCCTGTGCTGCAGAGCCCACGAGCCACAACTACTGAGCCCACGTGCCACAACTACTGAGCCCACGCACCTAGAGCCCGTGCTCTGCAACAAGAGAAGCCACCGCAATGAGAAGCCCGTGCACCGCAACGAAGAGTAGACCCCGCTCACCGCAACTAGAGTAGACCCCGCTCACCGCAACTAGAGAAAGCCCACATGCAGCAAGGAAGATCCAACACAGCCAAAAATAAATAAAATTTTTTAAAAAACTGTATTGTGCCCTCCCTTTTAAGTGCGAGTTTAGCTGGATACGAAATTCTAGGGTTGAAGTTCTTTTCCTTAAATACTTAAATAACACTCCATGGCCTTTTTGCCTCAGTGTCGTTTCTGAAAAAGTTTTAAGTTAATCTGAATGTTGTTCCTTTGCAAGTAATCTATTCTATCTAGAAGCTATTAGAATTTTCTGTTTGTAGAGAAATCGAATGACACCAAACACAATGTTGTTGGTGTGGGTCTCTCCTAGTCTGTTTGGCATTCCTGTGAGCCATTTAATTCCAAGGTTTTTCATCTCGCTTTAACTCTGGGGAAGTCAATGTTATTTCTGTAAAGATCTCCTGTTCACCCTTCTTTTCTCTTTCCCTGAACTGTTGTTGTACAGATGGGATACCTCTGCTCCCAGCTTCTCCATCTCCTAGCTTTTCTTTTACATCGCTGCCCCAGGTGAGGTCCTTACTCTCCTCCCTGTTTCTTTCCGGGGCTGTATTTACCCTTGCCATTCATCCCAGCTCTTGAGTTCTTTACTGCGACTTGCCTGTTGTTCACACTTGTATTTCCACTTGATTCTTCTATAACACTGCTTGTTCCTAACTTCGTGTTTCCAATGTTCTCTCCTATCCAGTGACTATCTGGATAGTCTCAAAAGACTATCTATCTTGTTTAGTTTAAATCCTTAACCTACCTGTTCCATGAATTTTCTTTCAAATACCTAAGTTTGTGTATTGGGGGCCTGTAAACTCACCTTTTCTGGGGGTGTCAGCCATCCTTACCGAACTGTGTTTGAGGGGCCCAAACCCAGGCTTCCCAAGGCAGAGGACCCACATGGCCACAAACTGGGCTAGACCCCCCCTTCAGGGGCGTTTCCTCCCCTCCAGGTGACCTTGTCCCTGAGGATCTCCTCCACGTCCCTTTCACTCAACTGCAGTTGTTCATCTTTGATGTGGGGAGCGAGGAGGGAAGCCTCAGGCCCCACCAGTCAGTGGGCACCTTCTCTGCCCTGCTCTTCCCTTCAGCCAGGCCCTACTTTGCTGACAAGTGGCCCTGCCTGCATCTCTGGGCTGGGAGTGGCAGGCTGGAAAGAGGCACAGGGTTGGGGGAGAGAAGAGCACAACCAAACCTTCCCCAGTCCTTCCCTCCACCGAGACCCTCCTCTTCCAACCCCACGCTCACACTCAGCAGGCCACACCTGCCCAGGTTTCTGACGGTCTTTAAGGCACAGTCTCCTCTTGTTTCTGGGACATCTCCAGGGTTGGGCTGGGAGACAGAGCCAGGGGCTTGGGCTAGTTCACCATTCTGCCTAACACTCATCTACCTGTTCACGCATCATTAGTGCCAAAGTTTCCAGAGAATGACCAGTATCATTGTGCCTTAAAGACTCAGAGTTAGACATAAAATTAAGTTTCACCCAGCTCTATTTGCAGCACTGTTTGTATTCATGTGTAAAACCCAAGTCCCCTCTTTCTTCACCAGGCTAAACCATGTGAAGTGCTCTCAGAGGGAGATTTATACTTGGTTAATGGTCATTTTTAAAATCAGCATTAATATCAGTAGGTATTATTCATTAAGGACCCTGTGCCAGGCACATATTTCATTTAATCCTCATAACAACTCTCTGAAGTAGGTACTGTTCTTATCCCCGATTTACCAATGAGGAAATTGAGGCTGAGAGAGGTCACATAATTTACCCAGATTCTCACGCCTAGAAAGGAGCAGAGCTGGGATTATAACAAGTCTTGGTTTTCCCACCACACTGCCTCCTAGGCCCTAGGAGGTTTAGCCAGTAGGGGGTCGGCAGGAATCACAGGGTCTATTGTATATTGGAATCTCTTACACCCAAAGTCTTAGGAATTCAAATAAAGTAACCGGTGGCAAATAGGGCACTACAGCTCTAATCCACTGACTTCTCAGTGTCATGGGGGGGGACACATTCACTCAAGCTCATAATGGTGAAATAAAATCCTTGTCTCCCAGTCCCATTTCAGTGCACTTAATTAAATTACTAAATCACATGCTGCCTCTTTATTATGTGATTATTTCTTCAAAATCAGTTGATTCATGGGTTCTCTTTTTCTCAATCCAATTATGGTTTCCTTTCTGAGTTGTCTAGGAGTATAATTAATGTGTGGTTCTCCTTCCTGTTTCAAGCCTAAATTGAAGCTGTCTTATATACAATTAGTCTTGCTCTTTTGTCCATCTTTTACTTTATGGTCAGCATTTATTTCTGATTTTGAACCTGTTCTGTAACTGTACAGAATTCCATGATACTTTGGCCTTCTAATTGAAGATGATATTTGGCTAGTTGGGCATTGTGGAGAGGGGGTGGTGGGAGAGGAAGAGTGATGATGGGCTTGCCCTGATGTGATTATTTCATTTTTGAAACAGACGTTAAAAGGAAATTAGTATCTAAAACTGGATAAGAGCTAGTACTTGAATTATGTTGGATTGTATTAGCTATTCTAACAAAGGCCCAGAATCCTCCTGCAGAGGTGTAAATCAAGTAACTGGTTTTAACTAACTTTATAAATTGGAATTCAATTTGGGGGGAAAAAAAGGGTTACGTAGATGTTAAGAAATTTCTGATTTAAAACAGATTTAATATGACAGATATTTTATTCCTGTTTCTCTAGTGCATAAAGAGAAACTTGAGAATGGTAGATTTCCTCAGACTACATCAGTTAGAAAAAAAAGGTTTCTTGCATTTTGGCAAGCAGAATGGCTTCTTCTACTGAAACACATTTATTAAATATTCAATATTGAAAATGTGTTCACTTTGCCTTTTCCTTCCTGCTTTATTTTTTCCTCTTTCATGATTTTTGTTTTTGTCTTTCAGATTCAAGACGACTGGAAGTATGTTGCCATGGTGATTGATCGTATATTTCTGTGGGTTTTCATTCTGGTGTGCATTTTAGGGACAGCAGGATTGTTTCTGCAACCTTTGATGGCCAGGGATGATGCATAAGCACTAAACTGTGTGTTACTTACGAGGTTACTTATGTGTATTGGGGGAGGGGGGCTCACTGTTTTTTTAATTTTATTTTTTGTGTGGTAAAATATACTTAGCATAAAATTTATCATCTTAACCATGTTTAAGTGCACAGTTCAGTGGTATTAAATATATTCACATTGTTGTGTAACCATCACCACCATCCATCCCTATAACTCTTCATCTTGTAAAAGTAAAACTACAGACCAGTTAAACAATAACTCCCCATTCTCCCCTCCCACCAGCAACCATCATTACACTTTGTCTTTATGACTTCGACTACTCTAAGTACCTCATATAAGTGGAATCATACAGTATTTGTCTTTTTGTGACTGGCCTATTTCACTTCACAGAATGTCCCTAAGGTTCATCCATGTTGTAGCATATTGCAGAACTTCCTTACTTTTTAAGGCTGAATAATAGTCAATTTTAAGTATATACATTTTGCTTATCCATTTATCTGTTGATGGACACTTGGGTTGCTCCCGTGTTTTAGCTGTTGTGGATAATGCTGCTATGAACATGGGTGTACCCTCTCCGATATCTTGCTTTCAGTTCCTTTGGGGATATACCCAGAAGTGGAATTGCTCGATCATATGGCAATTCTATTTTTATTTTTTGAGGAACTGCCATACTGTTTTCCACCACGGCTATACCATTTTATATTCCCACCAACAATGCACAAGGGTTCCAGTTTCTCCACATCCTCATCATACTTGTTGTTTTGTTTTTTTGATAATAGCAAACCTATTGGTTGTGAGTCAGTATCTCATTGTAGTTTTGATTTCATTTCTCTAATGATTAGTGATTTTGAGCATTTTTTCATGTGCTTATTGGCCATTTGTATATCTTCTCTGGAGAAATGTCTATTCAAGATCTTTGTCCACTTTTGAATTGTGCTTTTTTTTCATTGTTAAGTTTTAGGAGGTCACTATGTATTCTAGATATTAATCCTTTATCCGATATATGATTTGCAAATATTTTCTTCCATTCTGTGGGTTGCCTTTTTACTGTCGATAGTGTCTTTTGATGCACAAAATTTTTAAATTTTCATGAAGTCCAATCTGTCTACTTTTTCTTTCATTACCTGTGCTTTTTGTGTCATATCCAAGAAATCACTGCCAAATCCAATGTCATAAAGCATTTGTCCTGTTTTCTTCTAAAAGTTTTATTGTTTTAGGTCTTACATTTAAGCTTTTTCTTAATAGAGCTTCATACCAATCATCACTTCCTATCATCAAGCTACTGGCTTTGCTTTTGACATTTCAAGGTTTACTTATTATCCAGTTGTCTTGACTTTTGTTTAAAAAAAAAAAAGATTCATGCAAGAAAAATGTCAAGAGAATTATGGCTAAATGAATATTTAACCAGCCTTTTGGGTAAGGTAATGTCAGAATATAATGCTTCTACAGTGATAAGTAGCATGCTGTGCTATGGACCATGTAAAAATGGACTAAATATGAAAACTGTTTTTTTTTTTTTAGTGGTCAAGATGTAACTGGATTAAAAAAAAAAAACCTTACTGTTCAGAAATGCGAAAAATTGTTTTGTTCAGTATCACAGCAGATTTCCCAATGGTTTTCCTATTTAGCTTACAATCTCCTTGCAGTTTATACTATTTCAGTAAGATCTCACTACTATCATTTCTTACCATGCACCTTTTTTTTTTTTACTGTTTTTCAAGAGTCTAAGGACCATGCCCTCATTGTAGATGGCCTCAGTTATTTATCTTGCATAATTCTAAATTATTATACTATTGAGAAATTATGCCTAGTCACACAGTCATTGTTAATCAACCTTTAGAATGGGGTTTCTCAACCTTAGCACTAGTAACATTGTGGGCCAGATAATTCCGTGTTGGGGGTGGGGTGGGGTCTGTCCTGTACGTTGTAGGATCTTTAGCAGCACCCTGGCCCCTACCCACTAGATGCCAGTAACATACCCCCATCCCTTGCCAGGTGTGATGACCAAAAATATCCCCTCAGGGGCAAAATTGCCCCTGGTTGAGAACCATTGCTTTAGACAAATTATTAAGGAGAGAGTATCCCATACTCCATTTCTGAATCTGAATAACCACTGGCAAGAGATGATGATTCACAGAGACCATTTTAATCTTCTCATTAGTCATTATGATGTTTTTCCTATGCAAAAATAAAACTGACAAAATTGCAGCCTACTGTGACTCATGTTTCAATAAGCCAAAAGAAGATTTCTATAAAATGTATTTACATGTAAAATTTTAAAGTAATAGTAGTGGAGATATAATAAGAGGGATCGGGGATATATACATGCTATGACAGCCAACTGGCAATTTAAACTCATCGAACGAGGAGACTTTCACTCACTAAATAGCATTAAACACCTGCCTAAAATAAAAGGCAAATTAGACAGGATCCCTTCTGCCTTCCAAAGAGTGTTGAATTGAACTTAGACCTGTTACTTACTATAAATAAATAAGGCATCTGTTCTCTCAAGAGCTAAGAGTTTGAAATCGAATATAAGATTTCTGTCAGTATTTTCTTCCTGGTCATAGCTGAGTCAGGGACATTAGAGATGAAATTTTTTTTTTTCTGTTTTTGTTTTTTTATTTTTTTAGTTTTTTGAATTTTATTTATTTTTTTATACAGCAGGTTCTTATTAATCATCAATTTTATACACATCAGTGTATACATGTCAATCCCAATCGCCCAATTCATCACACCACCACCCCCACCTGCCACTGCTTTCCCCACTTGGTGTCCATACGTTTGTTCTCTACATCTGTGTCTCAATTTCTGCCCTGCAAACCAATTCATCTGTACCATTTTTCTAGGTTCCACATATATGCATTAATATGCGACATTTGTTTTTCTCTTTCTGACTTACTTCACTCTGTATGACAGTAGAGATGAAATTTTAACTTGTCTACCTGTGATACATGATACTGTATTGAATAAGTAAGTAGTAATAGGCCAAGACCAGATTACGTCTAAAGGCCCTTGCAACACTAATATTCTAGTACTGTAATTGTTGGAATGAAAGAGATAAAATTGAAACATCACAGGTATGTAACAATGTACTTATACATAATTACAATACCACCTTTAATCTTAGAAGATGGTTTTCTCACAGAACAATTTAGTAGTATCCACAGACGTGTTCTTAAAATGGGATTCACTTAGTTGTCATGGACACTTCTAAGATCAAAGATAAAAAGATGCTACCAGAATTTATATAGAAGGTGGTTCTATTAATTGTGGGGAAAAGTGGACAAAAGGATTGAAATGAATGTTAAGGATATGCTACTGCATGTCGACACGAGTTATCTATTGTATGATTTCATGATGGAAGGTAGGCTGTAAAAATAGTTAATAATTATTCAGTTTACGCATCTACAAAACAAAGTAAGCCTTAAAGGAGTTCCCAATTCCCATTTTTCATTTTTTAAAAATGTTGGTTATAGAAAAGCAGCATCACATTCAATCATTATCATACCAAGTAGTCAGCTTATTTAATACAGCAATATATTATACTTAAGATTAGCTCTTACCCAATGAATACAGGAGAGAATTTTTAAATGTGTACCTTTACCAAATGAAATCAGTCTTCAAATACAACAGGAATTTTCCAGCACAGTCAAAAGATGAACTTAACTGTTGATTACAAAGCAGAATTATTTGACAGGATATAAACATTAGATTTTTACTAGTACAGTTTAGATAATATTTTGTGCTGCTATTTTTAAAAGATCAAATGTTATTCAGCCAGTTATTACTTCAGTCATGCAGGTAGATGTTCTAATGGGCAAGCTATTACGATAAACTGATGTTAGTGTCTGTTAATCTGTTGAAGCTTGCATCAAATTTTAAACAAAATTTACATTTTCATAATTTTATGGGCGCCATAAGAGATATGTGCCTTTTAACTAAATTCCTACTACAGCCCCTAGGGAAGTGTCACTTATTTGTGTTTCCAATATGAATTGGTACTGTTATATTTGCCCATTTATAGATAACTGGAACAAAAAGCCCAAGAGATCCAACAATTGAAACCAGAAGAAAAGTCCACAGAAACATCCGATCAAGAACCTGGGCTATGAATTTCCAATCTTCAACAACCTGTATCAAAAACAAAACAAAACAAAACAAAAAAAACCATGTTAAATAATTAAGACACAAAATCCGTAAATTTACACGTCCACCTGTAATATAAGTGGGTTCTTTTGATAGAATTTTAATAAACTATAGTACTTAGATATTTTATAATAAACTTTAAAACATCTTTTTAATTCTTACTATATACCATTATCTTTATTACTTGTTTGGCCCAGTAGTGTTTACTTATTTTAATTTTTAAAGATAATCCAGCCTGAAGTTAATTTCATGACAAATTAAAAGTTGGTTCAAAAAAAAAAAAAAGTTAGTTCAGAATAATATATATTCAACAGCTGTTAATCTTCCTCACCTCACCTGCTTTATTTTCCTAGTATTTCCTAGGGACCATTTTAACCTAAGCTCATGAGTTCAGAGCTTCTGGTGAGCTCATTCCCTCCCTGTTTTCGCAGCGCAAGCAGGGAGCTGGCTCAGCAGGTGTGAGTGACCTCAAGGAAAGGGCAGGCTGAGACCAGGCCCCGAGCACCATAGGCTCCCTCCCACCAGGCCACTTCCTTGACCACAAGTTTCCCTAGCCCCTGTTCTCTATGAAGCACCGGGTCTTCTACAGGAACTGTGCCTCACGTTTCAGGATAATGCAGAATTTAGAGGATTATAAACACCCTACTGCTTCTCTACTTATAAGTTTTTCCCCTGAAAATAAACCCCATTTACTGGCCCTCTTGGAAGGACCCCGGATCCTTTTGCACAACACTTCGCAGACATTCATTAAATCCCATCTCAATCCATATCATTATCTAATATCTGTATTTTTAAAAATTTATTTATTTTTGGCTGTGTTGTGTCTTCGTTGCTGTGCACGGGCTTTCTCTAATTGCGGCGAGCGGGGGCTACTCTTTGTTGTGGTGCACGGGCTTCTCATTGTGGTGGCTTCTCTTGTTGTGGAGCATGGGCTCTAGGCATGCAGGCTTCAGTAGTTGCAGCACACAGTCTCAGTAGTTGTGGCTCGTGGGCTCTAGAGCACAGGCTCAGTAGTCGTGGCGCACGGGATTAACTGCTCTGCGGCATGTGGGATCTTCCCGGACCAGGGCTCGAACCTGTGTCCCCTGCATTGGCAGGCGGATTCTTAACCACTGCGCCACCAGGGAAGCCCCTAATATCTGTATTTTTTAAGACTCTGTTGATAGCTTCACCTTATAAACTAATTATACTTACACCAAATAGAAACTTTATGATCCACAAGCATTAAAAGTTTCTTAGATTAAAACAACATTGTAAATCAACTATATATACTTCAATAAAAATTTTTTAAAAGTTTATTAGAAACATATGTCAAATGTCCCTTTCGGGGGAGGGCTGTTATTTTACCGGATTCATTCCACCTGCTTACTACCACGCCTGCTAGAAATTTTTCCATTTAAAAAATCTTTAGAGATTAGAATTCATATACATTTTTTATTCTAGGTACTATTTTATTATTTTTTTATTATATTAGTTTCAGGTGTACAACATAGTGATTCTAAATTTTTATAGATTATACTCCATTTAAGTTATTATAAAATATTGGCTATATTCCCTGTGCTGTACAATATATCTTGATAGCTTTTTTATATATAGTAGTTTGTACCTCTTAGTCCCCTGCCCCTACCTTTCCCCCCTCTTTCCTTTCACCACTGGTAACCACTAGTTTGTTCTCTATATCTGTGAGAGAATTCATATAATTTTAATGTGACTATTCAAAGTAAATTCAATTATGAAAATAGTACTATAGTCATAGCTTTAAAAATATTATACAATAGAAATAAAGAATAGTGACAAGACTGAAATATTACATGTTTTGAAAGAAAACTCCACTTCAATATGATCACATTAATAAGATGTATTCATAGTTCAATTCTTGCATTTTAAATATTAACCTTAAATAAGGAGCCAGTGAGTTATTTTTCTATAATAAAGTTTTAAGCAAATTTTTGTTTTTAAGCAAATGAAGCATATTAAGTACTACACTAAGCTTCACTTGTACACGTTGATGTATAATATATAACACCTGAGAATACCTTAATGCTTTTGATTTCGCTAACATTCTTATAAGTGAACAAGAAGATTTATTCTAGAAAAATATCTTGGCTGTATTTATGAAGGCTCCATTAGACTCATCTTTAAAAAATGAAATCACTTTTGATAAACTATAATGCAGTTGTGCCTGCAGATTACTATAGAATCCAGAAACAAAGTTACTGAAGATCAAATTAAAAGTTAATCATGTCAGAGCCAAAAACCAAACAGCAGGATTACTATGCCTTAGAATAACAGAACAGTCAGCATAACACAAAGTGTTTTCAAAAGTCATCCAAGATGCTGATGGGGGAAAAGGAGACGTGAGATTTGTGTACATGCCACATTTTGCAGATGTTTTAACTGAAATGTTAGTAAAGATCTTTTACAGAACAGTGTGTCAACATCTCTGGCCCTCAGTCTATGCTTAGTCTAAAGGGTCATGCTGTTTGCCCGACTTAGAATCAAAACAGATCTGCATTTGTGAATATACGCGGTCACAGACCTCACGGACATCATTCTCCTTCATGACGTGTCTTGTGATGTAGCGAATGGAATCAAGTGCAGCTTCCAGTGTGTTTCTAGAAGATTTTGGTCCACGGCTGCTCTCAGTTTCCTCCTTCTGACTGAAGCACCTATCTACATGACTTCGCATGCAAAGCAGTGTCGGAAGCTTCTGAAGAAATATCTTGCGGACCCACGGAGCCATAGCGTTATGTGTTGAGGAAGAACGGTGATGGATGTTGATAGCAAAGACAGTGACCATGATGGATAGTGTCACAAAAATCATGGTAAACACCAGGTACTCTCCAATCAGAGGTATGACTTTGGAAGATGAGGGTATGATCTCTTCAATAACAAGAAGGAAGACAGTCAGAGACACAAGTACTGAAGTGCAGAGACAAATCTTTTCACCTTCATTTGAAGGAAGATAGAAGACAAGTATGGTTAAAAACGAGAGCCCAATACAGGGTATAATAAGGAACAAGGTATAAAAGAGAGGCAGACGCTTAATTACAAATGAGTAAGTGATGTAAGGATACCAGCAACAGCTGTCGGTTCTGTTTCCTTTGCTTCCTGTTGCGCTCACAATTTCCCATTCTCCATTATCAAAAAAATCTCTCTTGTCAACATCTTGGTCCTCCAAAATTATATCAACCTGTGATCCATCGTAAGTCCAAGAACCAAATTTCATGGAACAGTTTTGGAGATCAAATGGGAAAAATGTGACATCAATGGTACAGGAACTTTTGTAGTTTGCCGGTGGAGTCCAGGTAACAGTGCCGTCGTACCTGACGACAGTTTTCGTACTGGCCCCTTCAAAACGTCCATCTGCACTGAAATACACACATGCACAGTAACAATGCAGAGATTAAACAACCCGGGCGTGCGTTTTACAAGCCTAATATGAAAGAAAACCTATACCATAGCATGAAATACTTTTAAAATTATTACACTTGAGATATACCTGCTCCACGTAGAGGATTCTAGTTTAAGGACACTGCCCTTAAATATCTAACTCTATTGAAACTAAACCCCTATTTCCATATCTACTCCAGGACTGACAGGTCTATATTCACAGAATCCTGAGATTCAAGTGGCTGAAATGATTTCACTTTGATTACACACAAAATGTAATTAGGCTATTTATAACAATGGATGTGCACAGAGCCAGAACCTGAATCCACATTCCTAGACGCCCCCCTCTCCCCTCAGTGCTCTTCTCCCTCCATGACAGATACTGGATGCTTCCTACTCTGACAGGGAAAGAACAATAGCCCCAAGCTGGGCACAGCCCTGGAAAACAGCTGTCCCTCTCTAACTCTGCCATCATGTGAACTCACGCACTGGAGAAGTCTAGCAGGAAACATCACCACCAACGTGAGCTATCTTCGAAATATTGTTCTCTATCTTAAAATTCATGTGACTTTTGCACACTCCTATGTAATATATCCCTGTTAAATATAAAAATGTTTGCAATGACTTAGAGTAAAATGATGCTCCAGGAAGCTGCATCTTGCTTTGTTCACTCCTTGCATGCAGCTTTGTTCACTCCTTCCATGTTGAGAAGCATGGAGGTAAAGGTTTGAAAAGTGAAAGATATTTTTTGCTTAGCATTTGCTCTGTCCTCATGTCAATGCCTTCTTGCAAACAAGACAAAGTGCATTAGGATAAGCACAAATTCCCAGAAACGTCCTGGAGTGGTTGGTCCTAGAAAAAAATGAAACTGGCATCCAGAAGTATCCTCTCCCCTAAGTTAAAAACCATCCTCAAAACATACTTAGGTAGAATACCTATAAATATGAGTTAATAATTAATACAACGTTCCTCATTGTGGGAAAATTATTATACAGTATTTAAAGCAAAATTAGAAGGATGCACATTTAAACATAAAGTATGACCTTAACTATTTTTAACCATTACCAAAAAATCTGGAAGGCAGTCTGCCAAATATGTAGTCTAGAAAATAAGAGTGTAAATGGGGATGTCAGGCTACTCCCCACGCACCACGTGTGAGCTGTGTGATCCTGGACAAGTATAACTATCTTTGGCCTCCATTTTCTCATCTGTCAAATAGATGTGATCGTACCTAGTTCATAAGGTTATCTTGAGAACTGAATGAATAAAGATAAGGCACCGAGCACAATGCCAGGCACAGAGTAAGTCCACCATACGTGTAAGTTTATAACAGTGGTTGCCACCAAGTGATGGGATAATGGGATTGATTATATTCCCCCCAACTTCCTTATACCTTTTTGGACTTCCCAAATGCTTTACAAATTTTTGAAATCCAAGAACACTTTTATGATCAGAAAACAATATACCAAAAAAGGGAGAGGATCCACAGAACCTATTTGTAGGTTCATGAAATGAGAGAACACAAGACTAAGTCCTGTGACTTCATAGCTAAACAATTTTCAAAAGGAAGAAAAAATTACTAGTGCCTAATAGTAATACAATTGTTTTCTTTTGAAAACAGAAAATAGTATTCTGGATATAACTTACTTATCAAACAAAACAATGTCTGGAGTCCAGAGAGAGTCTGAAGGGACTCGTATAACTTTTATTCCACTGTAGTCATCAGGGTTCCATCTCAATTTTACATCTATCCATTCCTTTAAAACAAAGAAACCTGACTCAATTTCAATACAATTAACAGTCAAAAACAGTGAAAACTATACTCTTTGCCAAATCCAGACATTTTAGACACGAAGTCACCTCTACTCCCAATAAAGAAAACTCACCTCCACGTCCTTCTTATGGGCACTGGAGGATATAGCCCTGTCCCCTCATGTGGTGGCTCTAGCCATGGTCCTCAGGAGACACAGGCGAGGACCAGAGCTGGGTACGTTCATGGATCTGCTTAACACCTCTTCTCCCACCAGCTGACCATGCCCAGGAGCGGCAGCCATGGGCACCTAAGGTCCAGGTTCAAGGGAAACATTCTCTTTTCTAGCTGTCTTGTCAATGACTGGCTGGACTGGTCATGCAAAGAGCACTTGGATTTATTACACATTCCACATAGTTAAACACCTTGTCCCACCTCCACACAGTAACAATTCTGTGATCACGTCAAGACTTGCACCCCAAGGAAAGCACACATGTCTTTCAGGAATTTGGGGTTAGGAAACTGGCAGTAGGTACTAAAAATCAGGAATAATAAAGAACAAACAAAGGGAAGCACTCAGCAGCAGTTGGGGACATCTGGTCCAGAAAGAAAAGAAGTCCTTTATATAAGAGGGACTATGAACATAAAAATAAATCATTACATTCTTGCCTGTTCCCATCTCACTTAGAATAAAAGCCAAAATCCTACAGTGGCCTAGAAGCCACTACTCATAACCTATGCTAGGAACACCCGTCGGCCTCCTGTTGCTTCACTGACCTCATCTCCTACACCTGTCCCATGGCCACTCACCTCCAGCCAGCTGGCTTCTTTGCTGCTCCCTGAACACGCCAGGCACCCTCCAGCCTCAGGACCTTTGCACGTTTGTGTCCCTCTGCCTGGAACAGTCCTCCCCTAGATACTCACATAGCTTGCTTCTCCCCCTCTTTCAAGTCTTTGTGCAAATATTACCTTCTCAGTGGTACTTCCCCTGCCCATCCTATTTAAAAGTACAGTCCCCGACACTCCCTATCCACTTTCCCAGTGTATTTTTCTCCAAGCTTATCAGCTTGAAAGGTACTATACAACTTCCTATTTATTCCCCCCATTGGAATGAAGTTCCTTGAGGGCCTAGACTTTTGTCTGTTTTGTTCACTGCTGTTTCCCCAGTGCCCAGAACAGTGCCTGGCATAGAGCGGGCACTCAAATAATATTAACTGAATGAATACAAGACTCCATCTACCTCATCCTTCTGCCTCCTGCCAGTCCACCAAGACCAGATACTCATGCTACAAACCCTGTGATAACAGTGGCATCAGTCAACAGTTGGGTGGCCCTCTGAATTTTATACATACCTGCTTCAACCAGACATTGGTTGTCATTAACTGATTTTTCTCATCCTATGAAATAAAAATTTAAATAAGGCTGATTATTTCAATTACAGAAACAATAATTCTTTCAATAAGAATTTTCTCAGTTTTATATAAACACTCCTCTCTATATAGCACCTACGTTCTGTTCATCAATCCGGTTCTCTAGAAAAGCAGGATCTTTTTTCCAGCCTAATTTCACATTATTCCTTCCAACATACTCTGTATTTCAGATAAGCTGCCCGAAAGGACACCACTGGCATTTTTAGATTTAATATTAATAGTCTCAGCTACTACATTTCCTCAAATCTAAGATGCAATCTAAGAATCACAACATTATTTTATGTACTTAGCACTAAGAAAGAAAAAGGCTGATAATGAATTGTAAGTTGTCATTAATTATAAGACGTCTTGACTTCAGAAGTGCTAAAATGTGCATCTTACAATCGGTGAGATACAACGTGTGCATTCTTGAGGGACTATAATTTGTTATTTGCTTCTGCTGAGGCACATATTTGAATCTCTCCATGGAGCTGTTACGTAGAAAAAAATATGGAGGTCAGAGCCTTGAATGGCAACTTCATAAAGCTTTTACATCCTACATTTCTAGAGAACCAGGGGTCCTTGCTACTTACACCTTCCTGCTGTCTTACCTTCACTTACGCCAGTCCTTCACTGAATTTTCAAGGCCTAATTAAAGTGATAACTCTTTCATTAAGTTTTACTGAAATATCATGGAGCCAACTGAACCAGTAAAAGATCATCGTGATCATCAACCACAAACAGACCTTGTGTAGGATAAAATGCTCAGGGCACACAGACACAAAGAAGCACGAGGCAATCCCTACATTTGGGTAGAGAGGATGGGATATAAATAGTTTAGGTGACTGGAGTGTTTCCATTCCCTATCCCATCCGAACAACAGGTGAATGACCTAGGGGAAAGGAGGAGGCCAGAAGGAAGCACATCCCTAGGTACAAAGACAGCTGTTAGGTCCCTACGTGGAAAGAATGGGTCCTAGGAAATACAGCATGGCCATCCCTCTTACACTGTGTCTTCCAAAGAGCAATTTTCCTTGATTAAAACACTAGAGCTGGAAAGGACCTAGAGATTTTATCTACTGTAATCCCTTCATTTTGCAAATATGAAAACTGGCCCAGTGAGGCAACTTGCTTAAAATCACACCACCAATTAGTGGTAAAACCGATTCTAGAACTCAAAACTCCTAAATTTAAATGCTACGCCACCAGCTCTACCGTCCACCCCAAAGCCACACACCATCCAGAATAACTGCTGAGCCCTGTATTAGAATATGCCTTTCAGACAAAAGTTCTAACCAGAGGCATTAAAAATTAGGAAAGTTCTGGTAAACATATTACCTGTGATGCTGCATGGCAGTAGGTCGTCTTTGAGAATCTAATGAAAATTATAGACCTTTTCACCAGAAAAATGTGAACACACATAGATTTTGCTCTGTGAGCTAGGACCTAGTCCATACTTAGTATCTTTAATAGTAACATAGATAAAAGAAAAACCCATAAGTTCACAACTGGCCCCAAAGATGTGGGTTAGCCATTGCCTTAGGGGATACAGCCTCTTTTAACCACAAGTATCTCTTCAGCATCTATCACGTGTTCAACACAGTGGAGGATGCAACAAAAACCAAACTGAGGGACTTCCCTGGTGGCGCAGTGGTTAAGAATCCACCTACCAATGCAGGGGACACAGGTTCGAGCCCTGGTCCGGGAAGATCCCACATGCCGCAGAGCAACTAAGCCCGTGCGCCACAACCACTGAGCCTGCACTCTAGAGCCCGTGAGCCACAACTACTGAAGCCTGCACTCCGCAACAAGAGAAGCCACTACAATGAGAAGCCCGCGCACCACAATGAAGAGTAGCCCCCGCTCGCCGCAACTAGAAAAAGCCTGAGTGCAGCAACAAAGACCCAACGCAGCCAAAAATAAATAAATAAATAAATAGATTAATTTAAAAAAAAAAACCCAAACTGAGTGAAGACAAATGTAGGATGACACTCAGGAGGAAACCACAGATAAAGAAATGTTAACTACTCATAAGCATACCAGAAAAGTTTTAGGGGTAATAGGGTTTTTTTTAACCTGACCATAAAAATAAAATCAAAACAAACAAGCCAACACTGATATTTTAAAAAGACAGAGCGAGAACACATAGGAAATAAGATAGGAATCTGAGGAAACTTCAAGGAAGAGCCACTAAACATGATCACAAGGTTGCGGGGCAAAGACCTTAGCGATTAAAAGGAACATAAACCCACTGAGAAGCAATTCAGTGAAGTTTCTATCAATGTCCAGGGCCCTTGACCCTCATCTTCCTTGACTCCAGTCCTCCTCCCCTCTCATTGTCACTGACCGTATATTTTCTGGGCCCTTCTCTCAAGAAGCAACCCTTCCTCAAGGTCTCTGCTTGGCTAACCCTTGCTTCTACCACTTTATATGAATGTTCTTCAAGGATCAGGCTCCTGCTCTCTCTGCTTTATAACTGCATCAATTCAAAGTTTTCAACAATCACCCCCAGGCCAGCAATTCCAAACTGACATCCTCAGCCTCACCTCTCACCTCGGAGCCAGTCTTGACCTTCCAAGGGCCTCAGTGAACATTTTCTTTTGAATGTACCATAATGACCTCATACCAAAAGCAAACCCATCGTCTTCTCTGCCCTGCCCCCATAACAACCAATTTTCTCTTTCAAATTGGTTACCCTCCTAACCTCCTAGGCTTCAAAATAAGATGCCTCCCTCCATATTCAGTGGTCGAGTCCTGTTCCTTCTTATATTTGGTCTAACTTGCCTCTCAAGCTTCTAATCTTTCACTCTTTGAAGCCACGTATTTAACTATCTTATGGATCCTCTTAAAGTACTGCTTTTACCATGTCTGTTACCCATCAGATCTCTCATTCACTCAGCATTTACTATGTGCCAGACACCATGCTAGGCTCTGGGACAGACACAAGGACTAAAGCTCACTCTGCTTTGAGGCGGCCCTGCCAGCTCATGAGTGCCAGTCAGTGTAACCGGAACAGAAGAGAGACTGTCTTAGGAAGTTTGGATTTCAGAGTCTGACAGATGAATTTGGCCTTGAAGGATAAATGGCTTGTGCTGAGAAGGAAAGTTCTCCAAACAGAAGCAATGGCAGGAGCAAAGGCACAGTGGCACACAGGCATCACTCCTCACCTCCTCTACCATCCAGTCAGACCATCGATCTAAACAGCCGAACAAAAAGGCTCAGTATCGCTTATGTACCTGTGATTATACTGTTCCTTGTTATTAAAGTTCTTTCCTCTCTGCATGCCAGACCCTACACTTAGCACAAGGCCAGCTCAAGTGCCACTTCTTCTACCTAGGCTTCTTTGATAATCTCAATCATCAAGATCTGAAATCCCAGATCTCTGTGACATCACGATTTAGTACTGCAGCATTCTACACTTACTCCATTTACATGCTAACAGTCCCAGCTAGAAAGAAGTTGAAAGCAAGCCCTACTAACTTACTTCCTACTTCCCTATGTTTAATTTATACTTAAAATCTTCCTGTATTGCCTAGCAAAGGATCAAGCACAGAGTCCATATTCATTGATCTTGCTGGAAGCAATTAGGTTACATTTATCAGTCAACAGACTTCAAAAATGTATATCCTTTGATTCATCACCTTTCTTAAGGAAAGCAGAAGTTCAAACATTTATGTACAAATATTCATCATTGTCCTTTATAATAGGAAAAATTGGGAACAAGCTTCTGCCAACAAAAGGAGAATGTTTAAATAAATTATAAATGAAATATAGCCATTAAAAATTACATTTGAAGATTATGTAATAACATAAGAAAATGTTCATCATGTAACAACAGGGGAAAAAGCAGTAATCAAAATTATATCTAAAATAATATTTTAATTTTGTAACATATTCACAAAGAAAAAACTGGCAAGAAACACAACAAAATGTTATCAATGGTCATTTCTGGGTGGTAGAATTACAGTCAAGTTTTATTTTATTTTCTTATTTGTATTTTTTTGAACTTTCTAAACTCTTTCCAAAAATCATGCATTGCTTCTCTAATCAGAAAATAAAGGCACACCTATAAATGTTATCTATATCCATACATACATACATACATACATACACACACACATACCTGACTATTCTGGGAACACAACAGGGAAACAATTATTGATTGACATGATCAGAAAAAGAAGAAACTAGTTTAAAAATTAGCGTGAACCTTTTAGTTTAAAACAGAAATAATCTCTTGACAATAAGAACAAGTTACGATGGGGAATTTACTACCTGGTAAATGTCACATGGAAAAACCTAAGAAATGTTTTAAGTGTGATACTGAGGCAATGATCTGTTGAGATCCCTTTTCGGTTCTAAAAATCTACAACTCTAACTCTTGGGTTTTTTCTTTTAAAATTTTTGACCTTTTGGTCATATTTTTTAACACATTTAAGAAGCAACTTCCATATAAAAGGTTTAATATCTTTGAATTTATTAAAAAACAGACCTATTTTAATTACCAAATGAGATAAAATGATTTCTAAACTATATAAGATTATATAAACATACAGTATTCCTATGTCTGTGGTGTAATAATTGTTTTTCCCTGGTGAGTTCCTGGAGGAAAAGCACTATGTTCATTCACCTTTGTAATCTTTGCAGCCGAGCACGGTGCCTGGGCACACAATATGCTCTCCATAGACCTGTGTGAAATTGAATATGGAATGATATGCACACCTACCACATCCACTAATTGAGATATTGCAAGGCCAAACTTTATTTTTATTTTGTCATTCAGGTGTTCCACTGGACGAACCCATCTCTCGTAGTCTTGAAATAAATCCTTAAACAAACTATCTTCATGTTTGGCAACAAAGGATGGTTCAGCTAATCCTGTATAACAAATTTTTAAAAGTTAGTGGATTGGCTTCTCTCCCACCAAATACCTCTACTTTAAAAAAGTTTGGCATTACTAATGAACCAAAGTATTATTTAGGCTATTGTCAAAGGCGATTTTAAAATGAAGGAGATTTTAAAATGTTTGTGATCAATAAGGGACACTCTGGTTCAGATATACTTCTTAGTTAAATCAGATTATTCACATGGAAATATGCTGAATTCCGTAAGAAGCACTCAGTACTTAATACATAGTAATTTAAAATCTAAGTAACAAAAGCTTTTAAATTACCAGGGCTAGGGGGGTTGCTTGTCATAAAATTCCAAACCTAGAAAACAGATACATTAAAGTTTATTGATCAACTATAAATATAAAATAAACATGCTTTAATTTACATGCTTTTAATATACAAATATATAAATATTGAACAAATTATTCAGATTTGTCATACCTTTGTTTGCTATACATTTGTATACAATTACCTTAGGGCCTAAGACTAAAAAAGAAAAAGATAAAATTTAAAAAGTTTTAGATGCCATAAGCCAAAGACTGGTTAGATTTATGGATCACAGTTATGTTTACACTTCTAATAAGCTTAAGTAAGCCTCTTTAAAGAAATGAGTTTTCAGTGTTTTATGGACACTGGAGTCTCTTAAGGAAATGTGGAATGTGTGAAATTCAAGGATGACATTTACTCAAGACTCATGATTTTACAAAGAAAAAACATTTATTTAAAACAAAATGTCACTGGCTTATTTATCATGAAGTATATACATAGGGATTTAGAGTAGCTAGTGTTGGCCTTTCTCTAACCTAAAAGAAATGATTTAACAGAAAATTAGCACTTTCACAAAATCTTCTCTTTTTGTTGTGATAGACCATGTTTTCTATTTGGAGCTATTCCCTGATTTTCTTTCACTGCTTATTTCTTCATTAATAGAGCAGCTTATTTCTCAGAGTTTATGTCTTGCTTCCCTGGGCAATTTAAGATATTTGATTTAATCTATAAATATCATAGAGTTTGTGCCATGCCTCTGTAAAAGCCTCCTTATGCTGAAATGTGCAGCACTGGAGATATTTCAATTCAATTAGAATATTATATACTAGAGAAGCATTCTTTTTAATGTTCAAAAGCTGTTCATTTCAGAGGTTCAAGTTAAAATAGCATTATTGAACCATTTCTCCTATTCTGATCCTATTTTAAAATGGAAACAACAAAAGTTTAAGGTTGTTTAAAAGACAGAGATAACAAAATGTTTTTTTAACAGAATCTAAGGCAACTTTGCCTTAGGAAAAAAAATACTAACTTGAATTGCCACCTCAAATTTTGTTTGAAAGAAAGTAGATAGGGTATAAATAAATAAAATGATAAATTTATCTTAACATTCTACTTAACGAGAACGCTTAAGATACTGCCTTGTGGATACCTTCTTAGTACATCCAATATTAGAAATACCATTTTCTTAGCACAACTTTACAGAAAAGCCAGGTGCAAAGGTCAGTGGCATTTTAGCACAAAACCTTAATGGTGCACTCAAATTCTACTTAGAGGTCATGTTTCTTTAGCTGGCTCTAAATGTTTTAAGTTTATACTGCTCATAAACCTCAAAATATTAAAAGGGAGATGATCCAATACATTCCCTCACTTCACAAATGAGGATATATGACCAGAAAGGCCAGTGCTACAGAGCTCATCAGTGGCAGAGCTCTGAAGGCCTCCCCTCTACCTTTTGCTCTTTCCACCCTAAAATCTTCCACCTTGTGACAATTTTCTAAAAGAGCTTAATATCACATGCCGAGACCTCAAGCCCACACCAGTGTTTGTTCATTCATTCATTCAACAAATATTTAACAGAATGTGCCTTGTATCAGGCACCATGCCAAATGCTGGAAATACACTGGTAATCAAAGACAGCATCCACATTTACAGCCCAGTAGTAAGGACTGGCTCCGAAAATGTGATACTGTATATAAACTAAATTCTATAGAAACTGAATCAAACTAAAAAATTATTTTTTAAAAGTTGTTGTGAGGACTTCTCTGGTGGTGCAGTGGTTAAGAATCCGCCTGACAATTCAGGGGACAAAGGTTCAGGCCCTGGTCCAAGAAGATCCCACATGCCATGGAGCAACTAAGCCTGTGTGCCACAACTACTGAGCCTGCACTCTAGAGTCCACTCTAGAGCCCACAACTACTGAGCTCGCATGCCACAACTACTGAAGCGCACACGCCTGGAGCCCGTGCTCCGCGACAAGAGAAGCCACTACAATAAGAAGCCCGCACACCACAAGGAAGAGTAGCCCCTGCTCGCCGCAACTAGAGAAAGCCCACACACAGCAGTGAAGACCCAATGCAGCCAAAAATAAATAAATTTATATATATAAAAAAAAGTTCTGAATAGTTAACGTGTGCTCATCCTACTCAAAATAAATACTTTAAATCAATCACTTTCAACCTAGGTTCCTTGGAATCCAGGGGAATTTATACTATACTGTTCTCATTTATATCATACTGTTCTGCATTATTTTTCAATTATGTCACATAAGTCTTGGGTCACCAAAGAAACCAATGTCCTGGAACGTAGGAATCATTTCTTTAGTTTGGCATTCCTAAAGTATAATACTTAGTATTGATCACAGTAGTTACTTAAGAGTAGTTTTTCTTCCCTCACTACTTAAAGAGGGAAGCAGGGGAGACTGGTTCAAGATGGCGGAGTAGAAGGACGTGCTCTCACTCCCTCCTGCGAGAGCACCGGAATCACAACTAACTGCTGAACAATCATCAACAGGAAGACAGAACTCACCAAAAAAGATAACCCACGTCCAAAGACAAAGGAGAAGCCACAACGAGATGGTAGGAGGGGTGCAATCACAATAAAATCAAATCCCATAACTGCTGGGTGGGTGACTCACAAAATAGAGAACACTTACACCACAGAAGTCCACCCACTGGAGTGAAGGTTCTGAGCCCCATGTCAGGCTTCCCAACCTGGAGGTCCAGCAATGGGAGGAGGAATTCCTAGAGAATCAGACTTTGAAGGCTAGCAGGATTTGATGGCAGGACTTCAACAGGACAGGGGGAAACAGAGACTCCACTCTTGGAGGGCACACACAAAGGAGTGTGCACATCGGGACCCAGGAGAAGGAGCAGTGACCCCATAGGACACTGAACCAGACCTACCTGCTGGTGTTAGAGGGTCTCCCGCGGTGGGGGGGTGGGGGTGGCTGTGGCTCACCGTGAAGACAAGGACACTGGCAGCAGAAGTTCTGGGAAATACTCCTTGGCGTGAGCCCTCCCAGAGTCTGCCATTAGCCCCACCAAAGAGCCTGGGTAGGCTCCAGTGTTGGGTCGCCTCAGGCCAAACAACCAACAGGGAGGGAACCCAGCCCCACCCATCAGCAGACAAGCAGATTAAAGTTTTACTGAGCTCTGCCCACCAGAGCAACAGCCAGCTCTACCCACCACCAGTCCCTCCCATCAGAAAATTTGCACAAGCCTCTTAGATAGCTTCATCCACCAGAGGGCAGACAGCAAAAGCAAAAACAACTACAATCCTGCAGACTGTGAAAAAAAACCACATTCACAGAAAAATAGACAAGATGAAAACGCAGACGGCCATGTACCAGATTAAGGAACAAGACAAAACCCCAGAAAAACAACTAAATGAAGTGGAGATAGGCAACCTTCCAGAAAAAGAATTCAGAATAATGATAGTGAAGATGATCCAGGACCTGGGAAATAGAATGGAGGCAAAGATCGAGAAGATGCAAGAAATGTTTAACAAAGACCTAGAAGAATTAAAGAACAAACAAACAGAGATGAACAATACAATAACTGAAATGAAAACTACACTAGAAGGAATCAATAGCAGAATAACTGAGGCAGAAGAATGGATAAGTGAACTGGAAGACAGAATGGTGGAATTCACTGCTGTGGAAAAGAATAAAGAAAAAAGAATGAAAAGAAATGAGGACAGCCTAAGAGACCTCTGGGACAACATTAAACGCAACAACATTCGCATTATAGTGATCTCAGAAGGAGAAGAGAGAGAGAAAGGACCCGAGAAAATATTTGAAGAGATTAAAGTCGAAAATTTCCCTAACATGGGGAAGGAAATAGCCACCCAAGTCCAGGAAGTGCAGAGAGTCCCATACAGGATAAACCCAAGGAGAAACACGCCGAGACACATAGTAATCAAATTGGCAAAAGTTACAGACAAAGAAAAATTACTGAAAGCAGCAAGGGAAAAACGACAAATAACACACAAGGGAACTCCCATAAGGTTAACAGCTGATTTCTCAGCAGAAACTCTACAAGCCAGAAGGAAGTGGCATGGTATACTTAAAGTGATGAAAGGGAAGAAACTACAACCAAGATTACTCTACCAGGCAAGGATCTCATTCAGATTCGATGCACAAATCAAAAGCTTTACAGACAAGCAAAAGCTAAGAGAATTCAGCACCACCAAAAGCTAAGAGAAATCAGCACCACCAAAGCTCTACAACAAATGCTAAAGGAGCTTCTCTAAGTGGGAAACACAAGAGAAGAAAAGGACCTACAAAAACAAACCCAAAACAATCCAGAAAATGGTCATAGGAACATACATATCGATAATTACCTTGAAAGTGAATGGATTAAATGCTCCAACCAAAAGACACAGGCTTGCTGAATGGATACAAAAACAACACCCATATATATGTTCTCTACAAGAGACCCACTTCAGACCTAGGGACACATACAGAATGAAAGTGAGGGGATGGAGAAAGATATTCCATGCAAATGGAAATCAAAAGAAAGCTGGAGTAGCAATACTCATATCAGATAAAATAGACTTTAAAATAAAGAATGTTACAAGAGACAAGGAAGGACACTACATAATGATCAAGGGATCACTCCAAGAAGAAGATATAACAATTATAAATATATATGCACCCACCATAGGAGAACCTCAATACATAAGGCAACTGCTAACAGCTATAAAAGAGGAAATCAACAGTAACACAATAATAGTGGAGGACTTTAACACCTCACTTACACCAATGGACAGATCATCCAAACAGAAAATTAATAAGGAAAAACAAGCTTTAAATGACACAATAGACCAGACAGATTTAATTGATATTTATAGGACATTCCATCCAAAAACAGTAGATTACACTTTCTTCTCAAGTGCGCGTCGAACATTCTCCAGGATAGATCACATCTTGGGTCACAAATCAAGCCTTAGTGAATTTAAGAAAATTGAAATCATATCAAGCAACTTTTCTGACCACAATGCTATGAGATTAGAAATCAATTACAGGGAAAAAAACGTAAAAAACACAAACACATGGAGGCTAAACAATACGTTACTAAATAACCAAGAGATCACTGAAGAAATCAAAGAGGAAATAAAAAAAATACCTAGAGACAAATGACAATGAAAACACGACGATCCAAAACCTATGGGATGCAGCAAAAGCAGTTCTAAGAGGGAAGTTTATAGCAGTACAATCCTACCTCAAGAAACAACAAACATCTCAAATAAACCATCTAACCTTACACCTAAAGGAACTAGAGAAAGAAGAACAAACAAAACCTAAAGTTAGTAGAAGGAAAGAAACCATAAAGATCAGAGCAGAAATAAATGAAATAGAAACAAAGAAAACAATAGCAAAGATCAATAAAACTAAAAGCTGGTTCTTTGAGAAGATAAACAAAATTGATAAGCCATTAGCCAGACTCATCAAGAAAAAGAGGGAGAGGACTCAAATCAATAAAATCAGAAATGAAAAAGGAGAAGTTACAACAGACACCGCAGAAATACAAAACATCCTAAGAGACTACTACAAGCAACTCTATGCCAATAAAATGGACAACCTGGAAGAAATGGACAAATTCTTAGAAAGGTATAACCTTCCAAGACTGAATCAGGAAGAAACAGAAAATATCAACAGACCAATCACAAGTAATGAAATTGAAACTGTGATTAAAAATCTTCCAACAAACAAAAGTCCAGGACCAGATGGCTTCACAGGTGAATTCTATCAAACATTTAGAGAAGAGCTAACACCCATCCTTCTCAAACTCTTCCAAAAAATTGCAGAGGAAGGAATACTCCCAAACTCATTCTATGAGGCCACCATCACCCTGATACCAAAACCAGACAAAGACACTACAAAAAAAGAAAATTACAGACCAATATCACTGATGAATATAGATGCAAAAATCTTCAACAAAATACTAGCAAACAGAATTCAACAACATATTAAAAGGTTCATATACCATGATCAAGTGGGATTTATCCCAGGGATGTAAGGATTCTTCAGTATATGCAAATCAATCAATGTGATACACCATATTAACAAATTGAAGAATAAAAACCATACGATCATCTCAAGAGATGCAGAAAAAGCTTTTGACAAAATTCAACACCCATTTATGATAAAAACTCTCCAGAAAGTGGGCATAGAGGGAACCTACCTCAACATAATAAAGGCCATATATTGCAAACCCACAGCAAACATCATTCTCAATGGTGAAAAACTGAAAGCATTTCCTCTAAGATCAGGAACGAGACAAGGATGTCCACTCTCACCACTATTATTCAACATAGTTTTGGAAGTCCTAGTCATGGCAATCAGAGAAGAATAAGAAATAAAAGGAATACAAATTGGAAAAGAAGAAGTAAAACTGTCACTGTTTGCAGATGACATGATACTATACACAGAGAATCCTAAAGATGCCACCAGAGAGATTAACCAAGATGGTGGAGTAGAAGGACGTGCTCTCACTCCCTCTTGCGAGAGCACCAGAATCACAACTGGCTGCTGGACAATCATTGACAGGAAGACCCTGGACTTCACCAAGGAGGACACCCCACGTCCAAGGAAAGAGGAGAAGCCACAGTGAGACGGTAGGAGGGGCGCAATCAGAGTAAAATCAAATCCCATAACTGCTGGGTGGGTGACTCACAGACTGGCGAACACTTATACCACAGAAGTCCACCCACTGGAGTGAAGGTTCTGAGCCCCACCTCAGGCTTCCCAACCTGGGGGTCCGGCAAAGGGAGGAGGAATTCCTAGAGAATCAGACTTTGAAGTCTAGTGGGAATTGATTGCAGGACTGTGACAGGACTGGGGGAAACAGAGACCCCACTCTTGGAGGGCACACACAAAGTAATGTGTGCATCGGGACCCAGGGGAAGGAGCAGTGACCCTGGGGGAGACTGAACCAGACGTACCTGCTGGTGTTGGGGGGTCTCCTGCAGAGGCGAGTGGTGGCTCTGTTTCACCGTGGGGATAAGGACACTGGCAGCAGAGGTCCTGGGAAGTTCTCCTTGGCGTGAGCCCTCCCAGAGTCTGCCATTAACCCCACCAAAGAGCACGGGTAGGCTCCAGTGTTGGGTTGCCTCAGGCAAAACAACCAACAGGGAGGGAACCCAGCCCCACCCATCAAAAGTCAAGTGGATTAAGGTTTCACTGGGCTCTGATCGCCACAGCAACAGGGAGGGAACCCAGCCCCACCCATCAACAGTCAAGTGGATTAAGGTTTTACTGAGCTCTGACCACCACAGCAACAGTCAGCTCTACCCACCACCAGAGCCTCCCATCAAGCCTCTTAGATAGCCTCAACCACCAGAGGGCAGACAACAGAAGCAAGAAAAACTACAATCCTGCAGCCTGTGGACCAAAAACCACAGTTACAGAAAGACAGAGAAGATGAAAAGGCAGAGGGCTATGTACCAGATGAAGGAACAAGAAAAAACCCCAGAAAAACAACTAAATGAAGTGGAGATAGGCAACCTTCCAGAAAAAGAATTCAGAATAATGATGGTGAAGATGATCCAGGACCTCGGAATAAGAATGGAGGCAAAGATTGAGAAGATGCAAGAAATGATTAACAAAGACCTAGAAGAATTAAAGAACAAACAAACAGAGATGACCAATACAATAACTGAAATGAAAACTACACTAGAAGGAATCAATAGCAGAATAACTGAGGCAGAAGAACGGATAAGTGACCTGGAAGACAGAATGGTGGAATTCACTGCTGCGGAACAGACTAAAGAAAAAAGACTAAAAAGAAATGAAGACAGCCTAAGAGACCTCTGGGACAACATTAAACGCAACAACATTCGCATTATAGGGGTCCCAGAAGGAGAAGAGAGAGAGAAAGGACCAGAGAAAATATTTGAAGAGATTATAATCGAAAACTTCCCTAACATGGGAAAGGAAATAGCCACCCAAGTCCAGGAAGCACAGAGAGTCCCATACAGAATAAACCCAAGGAGAAACACGCCGAGACACATAGTAATCAAAGTGGCAAAAATTAAAGACAAAGAAAAATTATTGAAAGCAGCAAGGGAAAAACGACAAATAACATACAAGGGAACCCCCATAAGGTTAACAGCTGATTTCTCAGCAGAAACTCTGCAAGCCAGAAGGGAGTGGCATGAAATACTTAAAGTGATGAAAGGGAAGAACCTACAACCAAGATTACTCTACCCAGCAAGGATCTCATTTAGATTTGATGGAGAAATCAAAAGCTTTACAGACAAGCAAAAGCTAAGAGAATTCAGCACCACCAAACCAGCTCTACAACAAATGCTAAAGGAACTTCTCTAAGTGGGAAACACAAGAGAAGAAAAGGACCTACAAAAACAAACCCAAAACAATTAAGAAAATGGTCATAGGAACATACATATCGATAATTACCTTAAACGTGAATGGATTAAATGCCCCAACCAAAAGACATAGACTGGCTGAATGGATACAAAAACAAGACCCATATATATGCTGTCTACAAGAGACCCACTTCAGACCTAGGGACACATACAGACTGAAAGTGAGGGGATGGAAAAAGATATTCCATGCAAATGGAAATCAAAAGAAAGCTGGGGCTTCCCTGGTGGCGCAGTGGTTGAGAATCTGCCTGCTAATGCAGGGGACACGGGTTCGAGCCCTGGTCTGGGAAGATCCCACATGCCACGGAGCAGCTGGGCCCGTGAGCCACAACTACTGAGCCTGCGCATCTGGAGCCTGTGCCCCGCAACGGGAGGGGTCGCAATAGTGAAAGGCCCGCGCACCGCGATGAAGAGCGGTCCCCGCACCGCGATGAAGAGTGGCCCCCACTTGCCGCAACTAGAGAAAGCCCTCGCACGAACCGAAGACCCAACACAGCCAAAAATAAATAAATAAATAAATAAAGTAGCTATAAAATTAAAAAAAAAAAAAAAAAAAAAAGAAAGCTGGAGTAGCTATACTCATATCAGATAAAATAGACTTTAAAATAAAGAATGTTACAAGAGACAAGGAAGGACACTACATAATGATCCAGGGATCAATCCAAGAAGAAGATATAACAATTATAAATATATATGCACCCAACATAGGAGCACCTCAATACATAAGGCAACTGCTAACAGCTATAAAAGAGGAAATCGACAGTAACACAATAATAGTGGGGGACTTTAACACCTCACTTACACCAATGGACAGATCATCCAAAATGAAAATAAATAAGGAAACAGAAGCTTTAAATGACACAATAGACCAGATAGATTTAATTGATATATATAGGACATTCCATCCAAAAACGGCAGATTACACGTTCTTCTCAAGTGCACACGGAACATTCTCCAGGATAGATCACATCTTGGGTCACAAATCAAGCCTCAGTAAATTTAAGAAAATTGAAATCATATCAAGCATCTTTTCTGACCACAACGCTATGAGATTAGAAATGAATCACAGGGAAAAAAACGTAAAAAAGACAAACACATGGAGGCTAAACAATACGTTACTAAATAACCAAGAGATCACTGAAGGAATCAAACAGGAAATAAAAAAATACCTAGAGACAAATGACAATGAAAACACGATGACCCAAAACCTATGGGATGCAGCAAAAGCGGTTCTAAGAGGGAAGTTTATAGCTATACAAGCCTACCTAAAGAAACAAGAAAAATCTCAAGTAAACAATCTAACTTTACACCTAAAGAAACTAGAGAAAGAAGAACAAACAAAACCCAAAGTTAGCAGAAGGAAAGAAATCATAAAGATCAGAGCAGAAATAAATGAAATAGAAACAAAGAAAACAATAGCAAAGATCAATAAAACTAAAAGTTGGTTCTTTGAGAAGATAAACAAAATTGATAAGCCATTAGCCAGACTCATCAAGAAAAAGAGGGAGAGGACTCAAATCAATAAAATCAGAAATGAAAAAGGAGAAGTTACAACAGACACTGCAGAAATACAAAACATCCTAAGAGACTACTACAAGCAACTTTATGCCAATAAAATGGACAACCTGGAAGAAATGGACAAATTCTTAGAAAGGTATAACCTTCCAAGACTGAATCAGGAAGAAACAGAAAATATCAACAGACCAATCACAAGTAATGAAATTGAAACTGTGATTAAAAATCTTCCAACAAACAAAAGTCCAGGACCAGATGGCTTCACAGGTGAATTCTATCAAACATTTAGAGAAGAGCTAACACCCATCCTTCTCAAACTCTTCCAAAAAATTGCAGAGGAAGGAACTCTCCCAAACTCATTCTATGAGGCCACCATCACCCTGATACCAAAACCAGACAAAGACACTACAAAAAAAAGAAAATTACAGACCAATATCACTGATGAATATAGATGCAAAAATCCTCAACAAAATACTAGCAAACAGAATCCAACAACACATTAAAAGGATCATACACCACGATCAAGTGGGATTTATCCCAGGGATGCAAGGATTCTTCAATATACGCAAATCAATCAATGTGATACACCGTATTAACAAATTGAAGAATAAAAACCATATGATCATCTCAATAGATGCAGAAAAAGCTTTTGACAAAATTCAACACCCATTTATGATAAAAACTCTCCAGAAAGTGGGCATAGAGGGAACCTACCTCAACATAATAAAGGCCATATATGACAAACCCACAGCAAACATCATTCTCAATGGTGAAAAACTGAAAGCATTTCCTCTAAGATCAGGAACGAGACAAGGATGTCCACTCTCACCACTATTATTCAACATAGTTCTGGAAGTCCTAGCCACGGCAATCAGAGAAGAAAAAGAAATAAAAGGAATACAAATTGGAAAAGAAGAAGTAAAACTGTCACTGTTTGCGGATGACATGATACTATACATAGAGAATCCTAAAACTGCCACCAGAAAACTGCTAGAGCTAATTAATGAATATGGTAAAGTTGCAGGTTACAAAATTAATGCACAGAAATCTCTTGCATTCCTATACACTAATGATGAAAAATCTGAAAGAGAAATTATGGAAACACTCCCATTTACCATTGCAACAAAAAGAATAAAATACCTAGGAATAAACCTACCTAGGGAGGCAAAAGACCTGTATGCAGAAAACTATAAGACACTGATGAAAGAAATTAAAGATGATACCAACAGATGGAGAGATATACCATGTTCTTGGATTGGAAGAATCAACATTGTGAAAATGAGTATACTACCCAAAGCAATCTACAGATTCAATGCAATCCCTATCAAATTACCAATGGCATTTTTTACGGAGCTAGAACAAATCATCTTAAAATTTGTATGGAGACACAAAAGACCCCGAATAGCCAAAGCAGTCTTGAGGCAAAAAAATGGAGCTGGAGGAATCAGACTCCCTGACTTCAGACTATACTACAAAGCTACAGTAATCAAGACAATATGGTACTGGCACAAAAACAGAAACATAGATCAATGGAACAAGATAGAAAGCCCAGAGATTAACCCACGCACCTATGGTCAACTAATCTATGACAAAGGAGGCAAAGATATACAATGGAGAAAAGACAGTCTCTTCAATAAGTGGTGCTGGGAAAACTGGACAGCCACATGTAAAAGAATGAAATTAGAATACTCCCTAACACCATACACAAAAATAAACTCAAAATGGATTAGAGACCTAAATATAAGACTGGACACTATAAAACTCTTAGAGGAAAACATAGGAAGAACACTCTTTGACATAAATCACAGCAAGATCTTTTTCGATCCACCTCCTAGAGTAATGGAAATAAAAACAAAAATAAACAAGTGGGACCTAATGAAACTTCAAAGCTTTTGCACAGCAAAGGAAACCATAAACAAGACGAAAAGACAACCCTCAGAATGGGAGAAAATATTTGCAAATGAATCAACGGACAAAGGATTAATCTCCAAAATATATAAACAGCTCATTCAGCTCAATATCAAAGAAACAAACACCCCAATCCAAAAATGGGCAGAAGACCTAAATAGACATTTCTCCAAAGAAGACATACAGACGGCCACGAAGCACATGAAAAGATGCTCAACATCACTAATTATTAGAGAAATGCAAATCAAAACTACAATGAGGTATCACCTCACTCCTGTTAGAATGGGCATCATCAGAAAATCTACAAACAACAAATGCTGGAGAGGGTGTGGAGAAAAGGGAACCCTCTTGCACTGTTGGTGGGAATGTAAATTGATACAGCCACTATGGAGAACAATATGGAGGTTCCTTAAAAAACTAAAAATAGAATTACCATATGACCCAGCAATCCCACTACTGGGCATATACCCAGAGAAAACCGTAATTCAAAAAGACACGTGCACCCGAATGTTCATTGCAGCACTATTTACAATAGCCAGGTCATGGAAGCAACCTAAATGCCCATCAACAGACGAATGGATAAAGAAGTTGTGGTACATATATACGATGGAATATTATTCAGCCATAAAAAGGAACGAAATTGAGTCATTTGTTGAGAAGTGGATGGATCTAGAGACTGTCATACAGAGTGAAGTAAGTCAGAAAGAGAAAAACAAATATCGTATGTTAATGCATGTATGTGGAACGTAGAAAAATGGTACAGATGAGCCAGTTTGCAGGGCAGAAGTTGAGACACAGATGTAGAGAATGGACATATGGACACCAAGGGGGGAAAACTGCGATGAGGTGGGGATGGTGATGTGCTGAATTGGGCGATTGGGATTGACATGTATACACTGATGTGTATAAAACTGATGCCTAATAAGAACCTGCAGTATAAAAAAACAAACAAAACAACTAATACTAAACTTTCATTGGGTTATTTTTATGGAAATATGTTAATATAAATGTTTCAGACATTACATGAAATTTCTAAAAATCTTATATTTGTATTTGTATGGAAATATGTATGGAAATATGTTAATATAAATGTTTCAGACATTACATGAAATTTCTAAAAATCTTGTATTTGTATGGAAATATGTATGAAAATATGTTAATATAAATGTTTCAGACATTACATGAAATTTCTAAAAATCTTATATTTGTATTTGTATGGAAATATGTATGGAAATATGTTAATATAAATGTTTCAGACATTACAGGAAACTTCTAAAAATCTTATATGTTCTGGTATAATGTTATAAGTAATAATCCTAGTTATTACTTTAAAATGTATATCTCAGAAATAACTAATTTTCTTGTCAACTGCATTATTATGAACTTTCATCAAATCTTTAACCATGGTCATTTTTAAGTCTTTTGTCATTTACAGACAGTTCTGGGTGTACTCTGATGATTTTGCAAATATGTTCCTATAAAAGAGTTTCATCTTCAAGAAATTCATGGAAAAGACTCTGACAAGTACAGGTTTCTGGTAACTGACTGTACTGCTGAACTGAATGAATAAGCATTTTCAGAACTCTAATGAAAAACTGATGAACTCATAAAACTGCTAACAAAAGATCAAGATGAAAAAAAAGAAATTAATTACATGGGACTGAGTGAACTGATGAGGATGAGTATAATTTTTGTGACTTTCTGTCTGAATTAAAAAAAAAAATCCCACAAGGACTCAGAGGAAAAGAATATACAAATCAATTTTCACTGCAAAGTAAAGGAGCTGTTACAGTGGAGGATTACTGGACTGAATGTCAATATTATGACATAGTAAAAAAAAAAAAAAAAAAAAATATGCCACCAGAAAACTACTAGAGCTAATCAATGAATTTGGTAAAGTTGCAAGATACAAAATTAATGCACAGAAATCCTCTTGCATTCCTATACACTAATGATGAGAAATCTGAAAGAGAAATTAAGGAAACACTCCCATTTACCACTGCAACAAAAAGAATAAAATACCTAGGAATAAACCTACCTAGGGAGACAAAAGACCTGTATGCAGAAAACTATAAGACACTGATGAAAGAAATTAAAAATGATACAAACAGATGGAGAGATATACCATGTTCTTGGATTGGAAGAATCAATAATGTGAAAATGACTATACTACCCAAAGCAATCTACAGAGTCAATGCAATCCCTATCAAACGACCAGTGGCATTTTTCACAGAACTAGAACAAAAAATTTCACAATTTGTATGGAAACACAAAAGATCCCGCATAGCCAAAGCAATCTTGAGAAAGAAAAATGGAGCTGGAGGAATCAGGCTCCTGGACTTCAGACTATACTACAATGCTACAGTAATCAAGACAATATGGTACTGGCACAAAAACAGAAATATAGATCAATAGAACAGGAAAGAAAGCCCAGAGATAAACCCACGCACCCATGGTCAACTAATCTATGACAAAGGAGGCAAGGATATACAATGGAGAAAAGAAAGTCTCTTCAATAAGTGGTGCTGGGAAAACTGGACAGCTACATGTAAAAGAATGAAATTAGAACACTCCCTAACACCATACACAAAAATAAACTCAAAATGGATTTGAGACCTAAATGTAAGACCGGACACTATAAAACTCTTAGAGGAAAACATAGGAAGAACACTCTTTGGCATAAATCACAGCAAGATCTTTTTTGATCCACCTCCTAGAGTAATGGAAATAAAACCAAAAATAAACAAGTGGGATCTAATGAAACTTAAAAGCTTTTGCACAGCAAAGGGAACTGCAAACAAGATGAAAAGACAACCCTCAGAATGGGAGAAAATATTTGCAAACGAATCAACGGACAAACAATTAATCTCCAAAATATATAAACAGCTCATGCAGCTCTATATTAAAAAAACGAACAACCCAATCCAAAAATGGGCAGAAGACCTAAATAGACATTTCTCCAAAGAAGACATACAGATGGCCAAGAAGCACATGAAAAGCTGCTCAACATCACTAATTATTAGAGAAATGCAAATCAAAACTACAATGAGGTATCATCTCACACCAGTTAGAATGTGCATCATCAGAAAATCTACAAACAACAAATGCTGGAGAGGGTGTGGAGAAAAGGGAACCCTCTTTCACTGTTGGTGGGAATGTAAATTCATACAGCCACTATGGAGAACAGTATGGAGGTTCCTTAAAAAACTAAAAATAGAATTACCATATGACCCAGCAATCCCACTACTGGGCATATACCCAGAGAAAACCATAATTCAAAAAGACACATGCACCCCAATGTTCATTGCAGCACTATTTACAATAGCCAGGACATGGAAGTAACCTAAATGCCCATCAACAGATGAACGGTTAAAGAAGAGGTGGTACATATATACAATGGAATATTACTCAGCCATAAAAAGGAACGAAATTGAGTCATTTGTAGAGCCGTGGATGGATCTAGAGACTGTCATACAGAGTGAAGTAAGTCAGAAAGAGAAAAACAAATATTGTATACTAACACATGTATGTGGAATCTAGAAAAATGGTACAGATGAACCAGTTTGCACGGCAGAAATTGAGACACAGATGTAGTGAACAAACGTATGGACACCAAGGGGGGAAAGTGGTGGGGGTGGGTGGTGGTGTGATGAATTGGGAAATTGGGATTGACATATATACACTAATATGCATAAAATGGATAACTAATAAGAACTTGCTGTATAAATAAATAAATAAAACTAAATTAAAAAAAAAAAGAGGGAACCAGGAGAAAGTTTTTGCAAATCATACATCTGACAAGGGACTTGTATAATAAAAGCCCCAACAACCTAATCAACCCAATTTAAAAATAGGTAAGTTATCTAAAAGAAGAAAGGCCAACAAGTACATGAAAAAATGTTCAAAACCTTTAGCCATCAGGAAGATGCAAATCAAAACCATGATATACCACATCAAACCCACTAAGATGGCTATAATAAATAACAGATAATAACGAGTGTTGGTAAAAATATGGAGAAATTGGGACCCTCATACACTGCTAGTGGGGATGTAAAATGGTACTGTTGCTTTGGAAAACAGTCTGGCAGTTCCTAAAAAGTTAAAGGGTGACCATAGACCTAGCAATTCCACTCCTAGGTATATACTCATGAGAAATGAAAACCGACGTCCATACAAAAACTTGTATATGAATGTTCATAGCAGCATTATTCATAATAGCCAAAAAGTAGAAACAACGCAAATGCCCAGCAAATGATAAATGGATAAAACATAGTATTTCTAATGGAATATTATTTGGACATAAAAATGAATGAATTACTGATGCATGCTAGAACCTAGATGAACCTTGAAAACATTATGCTAATAAAAGAAGCCAGTCACAAAAGACCACATATTATATGATTCCATTTACATGAAATATCCAGAATAGGCAAATCTATAGAAACAGAAAGCAGATTTTTGATTGCCTAGAGAGAGGGTGCTTTGCGGGGGATATGAAAATGTTCTAAAATCAACTGTGGTGACGGCTGCATCTGAATATAGTAAAATCCACTGAATTATACACTTTAAATAGATGAATTATATGGTATGTGAATTGTATCTCAATAAAGCTGTTATTAAAAGAGAACCTCTTTATGACTAATGACTGAGAAATAGATGTACAAATATAATAGTAAATCAGAATTGAGAAAATATAACAAACAGTATAGGTATAACCTTCAGAAAACCTATTTGAACAATTACCCCATAAGTTTTCTTAATAAACATAAAACTTAATGTGCAATGCCACTGCATTTATTTTCCTTATTTCTTTTTGATGTTTTATAACTTTCCCAGGAATAGCCTATTTTTTAAAAATTAAGACTTTGTTCCTCCCAACAAACAAAAGTCCAGGACAAAACAAGCACTTCACTGGTGAATTCTACCAAACATTTAAAGAAGAATTAATACCAGTCCTTCTCAAACGCTTCCAAAAAATAGGAAGGAACATTTCCAAACTCATTTTACAAGGCAAACACTACCCTGATACCAAAATCAGACAAGGATACCACAAGAAAATAACAGACTAATATCCCTGATGAACATAGATGCAAAAATCCTCAACAAGATATTAGCAAACCAAATTTAACAATACATTTAAACAATCATACACTATGGTCAAGCGGGATTTATTCAAGGGATGCAAGGATGATTCAATAACCAGAAGTCAATCAGTGTGATACACATTAACAAAATGAAGGATAAAAATCATATGGTTGGGCTTCCCTGGTGGCGCAGTGGTTGAGAATCTGCCTGCCAATGCAGGGGACACGGGTTCGAGCCTTGGTCTGGGAAGATCCCACATGCCGCGGAGCAACTGGGCCCGTGAGCCACAATTACTGAGCCTGCGCGTCTGGAGCCCGTGCTCCACAACAAGAGAGGCCGCGATGGTGAGAGGCCCGCGCACCGCGATGAAGAGTGGCCCCCGCTTGCCACAACTAGAGGAAGCCCTCGCACAGAAACGAAGACCCAACACAGCCATACATACATACATACATACATACATAAAAAAAAAAGAATGTAAGCAGACAAGAATAGCATTAAAAAAAAAAAAAATCATATGGTTGACACAGATGGAGAGAACAAACGTATGGACACCAAGAGGGGAAAGCAGGGTGTTGGGGGGTGCTGGTGGGATGAACTGGGAGATTGGGATTGACATATATACACTAATATGTATAAAATAGATAACTAATAAGAACCTGCTGAATAAAAAAGTCAAATTAAATTAAATTCACAAAAATCATATGGTCGGGCTTCCCTGGTGGCGCAGTGGTTGAGAGTCTGCTTGCCAATGCAGGGGACACGGGTTTGAGCCCTGGTCTGGGAAGATCCCACATGCTGTGGAGCAACAAAGCCCGTGAGCCACAACTACTGAGCCTGCACGTCTGGAGCCTGTGCTCTGCAACAAGAGAGGCCGTGACAGTGAGAGGCCTGCGCACCACGATGAAGAGTGGCCCCCGCTCGCCGCAACTAGAGAAAGCCTGTGCACAGAAACGGACACCCAACACAGCCAAAAATTAATTATTTAATTAATTAATTTTAAAAAAAGAATCAGATTTATATTAAAAAAATCATATGGTCATCTCAATAGATGCAGAAAAGCATTTGACAAAATTCGGCATCCATTTGTGATTAAAAACTCTCAACAAAGCAGATATAGAGGGTACATACCTCAACATAATAAAGGCCATATACAACAAGTCCATAGCTAACATCATACTCAATGTTGAAAAGCTGAAAGCTTTTCTTCTAAGATCAGGAACAAGACAAGGATGCCCATTCTCACCACTTTTATTCAACATAGTATTGGAAATCCTAGCAAGAGCAATTAAGCAAGAAAAAGAGATAAAAGGCATCCAAATAGCAGAGGAAGAAGTAAAACTGTCACTGTTTGCAGATGACATGATATTATACAGAGAGAAAACCCTAAAGACTCCATCAAATAACTTTTAGAATAAAGGAATTCAGTTTAAAGTTGCAGGATACAAAATGAATATACAAAAATCTGTTGCTTTTGTATACACTAATAACAAACTATCAGAAAGAGAAGTTAAGAAAACAATCCCATTTGCAGTTGCATCAAAAAGAAAAAGATACCTAGGAATAAATTTAACCAAGGAGGTGACAAACCTGTAGAATGAAAGCTGTAAGACACTGATGAAAGAAATTGAAGAAGACACAAATAAAGGGAGAGATATACTATGCTCATGGATTAGAAGAATTAGTATTGTTAAAATGTCCACACTGCCCAAAGCAATGTACAGATTCAATACAATCTCTATCAAAATTCCAATGGCATTTTTCACAGAAATAGAATACACAATCCTAAAATTTGTATGGAAACACCAAAGACTCCAAATAGCCAAAACAATCTTGAGAAAGAACAAAGCTGATGGGATCACGGTCCCTGGTTTCAAACTACATTACAAAGCTATAACAATCAAACAGTATGGTATTGTCATACAAACAGACACATAGATCAATGGAACAGACTAGAGATCCCATAAATAAACCTACACATATATGGTCAACTGATTTATGATAAAGGAGCCAAGAATATACAATGGGTTATAAAATGAATAAGTCACAGGGATGTAATATGCTGCACAGGGAACATAGTCAATACCTTTATATGGTGTGTAATCTATAAAAATATTGAATCAGTACATTGTACACCTGAAACTAATATAATATTGTAAGTCAACTATACTTCAATTTTAAAAATGTATATAGATAGATAGATATACACAATGGGGAAAGGACAGCCTCTTCAACAAATGGTCCTGGGGAAACTGGACAGACACATGCAAAAGAAAGAAACTGGACCACTGTCTTACACCATACACAAAAATTAACCCAAAATGGATTAGACTTGAACATAAGACCTGAAACCATAAAACTAGAGGAAAACATAGTCAGTAAGCTCCTTGACATTGGTCTTGGTGATGATTCTTTGGATTTGACACCAAGAGCAAAGCCAACAAAAGCGAAAATAAACAAGTGGAACTACATCAAACTAAAAAGCTTCTACAAAGCAAAGAAAACTACCAACAAAATGAAAAGGCAACCTACAGAATGGGAGAAATTATTTGCAAATCATACACCTGAGAAGGGGTTAATATCCAAAATATATAAAGAACACATACAATTCAATGGCAAAAAAACCCCTCAAACAATCCAATTAAAAAATGGGCAGAGGATCTGAATAGACACTTTTACAAAGAAGACATACAGCTGGCCAACAAGTACATGAAAATGTACTGAGAAGCACTGGTGAGGATGTAGAGAAAAGGGAACCCTTGTGCACTATTGGTGGGAATGTAAATCAGTGCAGCCACTATGGAAAACAGTATGGAGGTTCCTCAAAAAATCAAAAATATAACTATCATATGATCCAGCAATTCTACTTCAGGGGCTTTACCCCAAAGAAAACAAAAACACTAACTCAAAAAGATATATGTAACCCATGTTCATTGCAGCATTACTTACAATAGCCAAGATATGGAAACAACCTCAGTGTCCACCAATGGATGAATAAAGAAAATGTGATATACACACACACACACACACACACACACACACACAATGGAATGTTATTCAACCATCAAAAAGAAGGAAATCCTGCCATTTGCGACAACATGGATGGACCTTGAGGGCATTATGCTAAGTGAAATAAGTCAGACAGAGAAAGACAAATACTATATGATCTCACTTATATGTGGAATCTTTAAAAAAAAAAAAAAGGAAAAACAAAAAAAAACCCAGTCCATAGATACAGAGGAACAGGGAGTGGGGGGTGTGAGAAATGGGTGAAGGGGCTCAAAACGTAAAAAATTCCCGTTATAAAATAAGTCATGGGGACGTAATGTACAGCATGGTGACTGTAGTTAATAAAACCATGTTACATATTTGAAAGTTGCTAAGAGAGTGAAGCTTGAAAGTTCTCATCACAAAAAAAAATTTGTAACTGTGTATGGTGGCGGATGTTAACCAGACTTACTATGGTGATCATAAACAATTAAAAAAAAATAATACCTTTTAGAGCAGTTTGAGGTTCATAGCAAATCTGAGGGGAAGGTACAGAGATTTTTATATGCACTGCCCCCTCCACATGCATAGCCTCCCCCATTATCAACATCCCCACCAGAGCAGAACATTCCTTGCAACTGATGAACCCACACTGATACATCATTATCACCAAAATCTATAGTTTACATTACAATTGCCTCTTGATGTTATATATTCTATGGGTTTGGACAAATGTATGATGGCATGAACCCATCATTACGGCATCCTACAGTATTTTCACTGCCCTAAAAATTCTCTGTGCTCTGCCTATTCATCTCTCCCCCTTCAACCCCCGGCAATCACTGAATTTTTTACTGTCTCCATGGTTTTGCCTTTAATAGTCTATTTTGATAACTATTTTAATAATAGATTATGGTACTTGAATGGTCTGAATGTTTGTTTCTTCCCAAAATTCATGTTGAAATCCTAACCTCCAAAGGTTATGGTATTGGTAGGTAGGGCCTTTGGGAGGTGCTTAAGTCATGAGGGTGGAATCCTCATGAACAGGGCTAGGGCCTTATAAAAAGGCTCCAGAGAGCTCCCTAGCACATTCTGCCATAAAAGGACACAACAAGAAGTCTGAGACCTGGAAGAGGGCCCTCATCCAACCACACTGATCTCAGACTTCCAGCCCCCAGAAGTGTGAGAAATAAATTCCTGTTGCGTATAAGCTACTCAGTGTGTGGCATTTTGCTATAGCAGCCCAAATGGACTAAGCCAGCATTTGAGTAATACAAATATCAACTGCACATTTTTTTTCTTTGTAAACCTCAACAGCACATTTTTAAAGTGTCAACAGCACATTTTTAAAGTGTCAACAGCAAATGTGCAAACATCCTTTATAAGTGAAGAGACTAAAGTTCTGAGAGGTTGTCATTTGCCCAGGATCATAAAGCAAAAGGCTGGGAAGCTGACTTGTCACAAGGCTTTGAAGCCAGGTTTGTCACCCAAGTCCATGGTTTTTCCACATCAAGTGATTCCACCTTTATAGGTTAAGTGCCAGTTAATCACAGAACTCTAATTGCAACCCAGATCAATCCTCTTTCCTCTTACTCAGTAGGCTTCTTGAGGTTATGGAAAATGAGAATAGGGGACTCTTCATGCATTTAAATGTTAAGCACTAACATATATAACCATATAGAGAAACATCTTTATTTTTCTTAGTCATATATGTGATCCCTCCCCTGGGAGAGGCCTTCCTGATACTAATGGTCCTAGGATAGAAGAAGAATCCTGCTGCTCTCAAACACTGGTGATAGAAATGTAAAGTGTTACTGCCTTTTGGAAAAGTAATCTTGTAATATTTTAATCTTGCAAAATTTATCAAAAAAATAAAAGTATATATTCCCTTGATTCAGCAACCCCACACCTAACTCCCACAGCAATAAAAGCACCAGTACATAAGGACATATGCACAAGAATGTTTACCACAGTAAACACTGTAGCAAAAATCTGGAAACAAAACAAACAATGAGAGTATAACATATCCATTACATGACATATTATGAAGTCATTAAAAGGCTTACAGGACAAAGGTGCCAGGACCACTCAATGTGGGAAAGGACAGTTTCTTCAACAAATAGTGTTGGGAAAACTGATTAGCCACATGCAAAAGAATTAAGTTGGATGCTTACAAAACACCATATACAAAAATCAGCTAAAAATGGATTAAAGACCTAAATTTAAGACCCAAAACCATAAAACTCCAAGAAGAAAACATAGGGGAAAAGCTTCATGATACTGGATTTGGCAATGATTTCTTGGAAATGACACCAAAAGCACAAGCAATACAAACAAAAATAGACAAATGAGACTATATCTAACTTAAAAACTTCTGTGCATCAAAGGATGTAATCAATTTTCTAAACAAGTATATACAAAATCTTTATAAATTAACATATTTCTCCAAAAGTGTACAAGCAGTCTCAATTCATTGGGACAAAAATAAATATTTTTGTTCTCCACAGGTCACTGAATGAAGTCTTTGTACAGTTCAGGGAAGCTATGCATAGAAACTGAGCTAGGTTTGAAAAACAATACTGTGCCATGTAAAAACAACAATTCACGGCTGCCGTGGTCAGCCACTTGCTCCCTTTCAGGGTTCCAGGTCCCCTCGCGTGGCAGAGGTCTTCCATTTGAAGTCTGTCTGTGGTCCTCGGGGACAGCGCCTTGGATCTCTGTGAGGTCCTCAGTAGTGTCGCTGTGTCGGAGGAGAGGTGCCAGGATGCATGGGGTGGGGTCGCCGTCATCAAAGCGGACATGCTTGCTGTCTGTCTTCCCTGGTGCTCAGTGTCCACGTGTTCGCATGGCGTCTGTGGCTTTCAGTCGGGTCGAGTCGCCCGGCGGGCAGGAGGAGGGCACGTGGGACAAGGCTGTTGAGCGTTTGAGCGTTTCCTCGGGGGTCAGGGCCGCAAATCTTGCCGGCTGGGGAGCTGGCCGGAACGTGACCGGGAAGGTGGCCTAGTTTCCGCCATGGGGTTTGACCCTGGGTCATGGTTGCTGAAGACCACTGCTTCCCGTGGTCGGCGTCCCTGCGGGTCCCCGGAAGGTGATCTGGCCTAGTTGGTCTGAAGTGGCACCTGGGCTGAATTCCTTTGGCCCCTTGAGAGGAAGACAGGCTGCATCTTGCCTGTAGCCAGCTGCAGGGTGGAGTCAGCCTGCCCATGGGAGGTTCCCTTGTTCCCGGAAACGCTGAGAGTGGCCCCAAGTGCACATCAGATGTGCTAGTAGCTGGCAGGGTCTCCAGGTTCACATAGATGTTACACCCACGGCTGGGAGGCCGGTTCCTCAAGTCTATGTGCTTTGGTCAGAAGGCAGGGCTGCTGGAGAGTGGGAGCCTGTGGCCTATTTCAACAGCCCATTGGGGTCAAAGTTCGCATGCGGCCTCTTGAAGGCGGCTGGGGTCTTTCTCCATTTAGTGAGAGGGTGCGAGGCCAGGGCTCTGCGTATAAGGTGTGGCTTTTACTGTTCGAAGCTCTGCAGAGGAGCAAAGGGACACACAGAGACCCAGACCCAGATACAGAGGCACACACAGAAACCCGCAAGCACGTCCTTGCGCGCAATCACAGACACACGCACACATGCGCACACACATACACCCCCTCACACGCGGGCCCACCTACGTGCCTACCTTCCTGCAGTTGTGCTGTCAGACATGCATTCAGTTCTCCTAAGTGATAGAGGTACTTGGGAAGCAGGTGCAGGGCTCACGCCCAGGTAAATGTTTGCATGAATCGTGTCCTCTGAGGACCCGGGTCCAACTCTGAAGCCTGCGTGATTTCTGTCCACTTCTCAGGTGCACTTGCTGGGCAAGGCTGGCCATCGGCAAAGACAAGAAGACCTTCACGTGGTCTGAGGACTGGAGGTGGTAGGGAGACCTGGAAGAAGTGAGGCGGGCCCAGGGTGCCGAGCGTGGCTGTGGATACCACAGGACAGTAGGCCTTCAGCCACCCCAAGATGTGCCATTGGATATTAGGGTTTCCTCGGACGGGCCCAGTGGCTGCAAGAGTGGATTGACTGTTCCTCTTGCTGAGTGGCCTGGGGGCTGTGGATTCCCCAGGCTCTTGGAGTACTCTGGAGTCACTGGCTCCTCCGCGGAACCACGTGGCCTGCCCTGTCGGGTTCTGCAGCGTCCCAGCACGTGCTCGGATCGATGATGACTCCCTTGTATGCATTCCTTGGAAAATCTGAACAAAATGAGTGAGAACGCTCTACCGTCTCCTCATCGAAACTGAGGTCCAAAAAATAAAAATAAAAAAAATAATAAAAACAACAATTCACAGTTGAACTGAAACACTGTGAATGCGTTAATACCTGCCATAAAACAACAATTTATCTAATACAATATTAACCTGCTTGTCATGTAACACAATGTTCTTTGCAGCACTATTTACAACAGCCAGGACATGGAAGCAACCTAAGTGTCCATCGACAGAGGAATGGATAAAGATGTGGCACATATATACAATGGAATATTACTCAGCCATAAAAAGAATCGAAACTGAGTTATTTGTAGTGATGGGGATGGCCCTAGAGTCTGTCATACACAGTGAAGTAAGTCAGAAAGAGAAAAACAAATATCATATGCTAACACATATATATGGAATCTAAGAAAATGGTTCTGAAGAACCTAGGGGCAGGACAGGAATAAAGACACAGACACAGAGAATGGACTTGAGGACAGGGGGAGGGGGAAGGGTAAGCTGGGACGAAGTGAGAAGGTGGCATGGACATATATACACTACCAAATGTAAAATAGATAGCTAGTGGGAAGCAGCCACATAGCACAGAGAGATCAGCTCAGTGCTTTGTGACCACCTAGAGGGGTGGGATAGGGAGGGTGGGAGGGAGGGGATATGGGGATGTATGTATATGTATAGCTGATTCACACTGTTATACAACAGAAACAAACACAACAATGTAAAGCAATCATACTCCAATAAAGATGTTAAAAAAAATTAACCTACTTGCTAAATAGGCTTTGATTTATAAGATGCATATATTTCCAAAACTGTTCAACATCTCTACTTATAAATTAATTCACAGGATTCATATAGTTGCTTTTTAGTTTCAAAAGGGTGTTAGCAAAAATAATACGAGGAGACCTTCAAGATGGCAGAGGGCTAAGACATGGAGATCACGTTCCTCCCCACAAATACATCAGAAATACATCTACATGTGGAACAACTCCTACAGAACACCTACTGAATGCTGGCAGAAGACCTCAGACTTCCCCAAAAGCAAGAAACTCCCCACGTACCTGGGTAGGGCAAAAGGAAAAAGAAAAAGCAGAGGCAAAAGAATAGGGACAGGACCTGCACATCTGGGAGGGAGCTGTGAAGGAGGAAAGGTTTCTACACACTAGGAAGCCCCTTCGCGGGCGGGGATGGTGGGTGGGCGGGGGAGGAAGCTTCGGAGCCACGGAGGAGAGCACGGCAACAGGGGTGCGGAGGGCAATGTGGAGAGATTCCCGCACAGAGGATCGATGCCAACCAGCACTCACCAGCCTGAGAGCCTTGTCTGCTCACCCACCGGAGCAGGTGGGGGCTGGGAGCTGAGGCTCCGGCTTTGGAGTTCAGATCCCAGGGAGAGGACTGGGGTTGGCTGCGTGAACACAGCCTGAAGGGGGCTAGTGCACCACAGCTAGCCAGGCGGGAGTCCAGGAAAAAGTCTGGAACTGCCTAAGAGGCAAGAGACCATTGTTTCGGGGTGCACGAGGAGAAGAGATTCAGAGCACCGCCTAAATGAGCTCCAGAGACAGGCGCGAGCCACGTCTATCAGCGCAGACACGAGACGGGCATGAAGTGCTAAGTCTGCTGCTGCAGCTACCAAGAAGCCTGTGTGCAAGCACAGGTCACTATCCACACCTCCCATCCCAGGAGCCTGTGCAGCCCACCACTGCCAGGGTCCCATGATCCAGGGACAACTTCCCCAGGAGAACACACAGCGCACCTCAGGCTGTTGCAACGTTACGCCGGCCTCTACCGCCGCAGGCTCGCCCCGCATTCTGTACCCCTCTCTTCCCCTGGCCTGAGCGAGCCACAGCCCCCTAATCAGCTGCTACTTTAACCCCGTCCTGTCTGAGTGAAGAATAGATGACCTCAGTTGACCTAAATGCAGAGGCAGGGCGAAATCCAAAGCTGAACCCCAGGACCTGTGAAAACAAAGAAGAGAAAGGGAAATTTCTCCCAGCAGCCTCAGGAGCAGCAGATTAAATCTCCACAATCAACCTGATGTACCCTGCATCTGTGGAATACCTGAATAGACAACGAATCATCCCAAAATTGAGGTGGTGGATGTTGGGAGCAACTGTAGACTTGGCGTTTGCTTTCTGCATCTAATTTGTTTCTGGTTATATGTTTATCATAGTTTAATATTTAGAGTTTATTATCATTGGTAGATTTGTTTATTGATTTGGTTACTTGCTTCCTTTTTTTAATATATATATTTTTTTCCTTTTTCTCTTTTTGTGAGTGTGTATGTGTATGCTTCTTTGTGTGATTTTGTCTGTATAGCTTTGCTTTTATCATTTGTCCTAGGGTTCTGTCTGCTTTGGGGGTTTTTTTTGTCTTTTTTTAGTATATTTTTTAGCACTTGTTATCGTTGGTGGATTTGTTTTTTGGTTTGGTTGCTCTCTTCTTTATTTTTTTATTATTTTTTAATTTTTTTAATATTTTAAAAAAATTTTATTTTAATAACTTTATTTTTTCTTTCTTTCTTTTTTTCTCCCTTTTCTTCTGAGCCATCTGGCTGACAGAATCTTGGTGCTCCGGTGGGGTGTCAGGCCTGTGCCTCTGAGGTGGGAGAGCTGAGTTCAGGACACTGGTTGACCAGAGACCTCCTGGCTCCACGTAATATCAAACAGCAAATGCTCTCCCGGAGATCTCCATCTCAAGGCTAAGACCCAGCTCCACTCAACAACCAGCAAGCTACAGTGCTGGACACCTCAAGCCAAACAACTAGCAAGACAGGAACACAACCCCACCCATTAGCAGAGAGGCTGCCTAAAACCATAATAAGGTCACAGACACCCCAAAACACACCAAGGGACGTGGTCCTGCCCACGAGAAAGACAAGATCCAGCCTCATCCACCAGAACACAGGCACCAGTCCCCTCCACCAGGAAGCCTACACAACCCACTGAACCAACCTTAGCCACTGCGGGCAGACACCAAAAACAACGGGAACTATGAACCTGCAGCTTGCAGAAAGGAGACTCCAAACACAGTTAAGTTAAGCAAAATGAGAAGACAGAGAAACACACAGCAGATGGAGGAGCAAGGTAAAAACCCACCAGACCAAACAAATGAAGAGGAAATAGGCAGTCTACCTGAAAAAGAATTCAGAGTAATGATAGTAAAGATGATCCAAAATCTTGGAAATAGAATGGAGAAAATACAAGAAACGTTTAACAAGGACCTAGAAGAACTAAAGAGCAAACAAACAATGATGAACAACACAATAAATGAAATTTAAAATTCTCTAGAAGGAATCAATAGCAGAATAACTGAGTCAGAGGAATGGATAAGGGACCTGGAAGATAAAATAGTGGAAATAACTACCACAGAGCAGAATAAAGAAAAAAGAATGAAAAGAATTGAGGACAGTCTCAGAGACCTCTGGGACAACATTAAATGCACCAACATTTAAATTATAGGGGTCCCAGAAGAAGAAGAGAAAAAGAAAGGGACTGAGAAAATATTTGAAGAGATTATAGTTGAAAACTTCCCTAATATGGGAAGGGAAAGAGTCAGTCAAGTCCAGGAAGCCCAGAGAGTCCCATACAGGATAAATCCAAGGACAAACATGCCAAGACACATATTAATCAAACTATCAAAAATTAAATACAAAGAAAAAATATTAAAAGTAGCAAGGGAAAAACAACAAATACATACAAGGGAATCCCCATAAGGTTAACAGCTGATCTTTCAGCAGAAACTCTGCAAGCCAGAAGGGAGTGGCAGGACATATTTAAAGTGATGAAGGAGAAAAACCTACAACCAAGATTACTCTACCCAGCAAGGATCTCATTCAGATTCAATGGAGAAATTAAAACCTTTACAGACAAGCAAAAGCTGAGAGAATTCAGCACCACCAAACCAGCTTTACAACAAATGCCAAAGGAACTTCTCTAGGCAGGAAACACAAGAGAAGGAGAAGATCTACAATGACAAACCCAAAACAGTTAAGAAAATGGTAATAGGAACATACATATCGATAACTACCTTAAATGTAAATGGATTAAATGCTCCAACCAAAAGACACAGGCTTGCTGAATGGATACAAAACAACACCCATATATATGTTCTCTACAAGAGACCCACTTCAGACCTAGGGACACATACAGACTGAAAGTGAGGGGACGGAAAAAGATATTCCATGCAGATGGAAATCAAAAGAAAGCTGGAGTAGCAATTCTCATATCAGACAAAGTAGACTTTAAAATAAAGACTATTATAAGAGACAAAGAAGGACAGTACATAGTGATCATGGGATCAATCCAAGAAGAAGATATAACAATTGTAAATATTTATGCACCCAACACAGGAGCACCTCAATACATAAGGCAGATGCTAACAGCCATAAAAGGGGAAATCAACAGTAGCACAATCATAGTAGGGGACTTTAACACCCCACTTTCAGCAATGGACAGATCATCCAAAATGAAAATAAATAAGGAAACACAACCTTTTTAAATGATACATTAAACAAGATGGACTGAATTGATATTTATAGGACATTCTGTCCAAGAACAACAGAATACACTTGCTTCTTAAGTGCTCATGGAACATTCTCCAGGATAGATCATATCTTGGGTCACAAATCAAGCCTTGGTAAATTTAAGAAAATTGAAATTGTATCAAGTATCTTTTCTGACCACAATGCTATGAGACTAGATATCAATTACAGGAAAAAATCTGTAAAAAATACAAACACATGGAGGCTAAACAATACACTACTAAATAACCAAGAGATCACTGGGGAAATCAAAGAGGAAATCAATAAATACTAGAAACAAATGACAATTAAAACACAACGACCCTGGGGTGGGATAGGGAGGGTGGGAGGGAGGGAGATGCAAGAGGGAAGAGATATGGGAACATATGTATATGTATAACTGATTCACTTTGTTATAAAGCAGAAACTAACACACCGTTGTAAAGCAATTATACTCCAATAAAGATGTTAAACAAACAAACAAACAAACAAAAACACAACGACCCAAAACCTAGGGAATGCAGCAAAAGCAGTTCTAAGAGGGAAGTTTATAGCAATACAATCCTACCTCAAGAAACAAGAAACATCTCAAATAAACAACCTAACCTTACACCTAAAGCAATTAGAGAAAGAAGAACAAAAAAAACCCAAAGCTAGCAGAAGGAAAGAAATCATAAAGATCAGATCAGAAATAAATGAAAAAGAAATGAAGGAAACAATAGCAAAGATCAATAAAGATAAAAGCTGGTTCTTTGAGAAGATAAACAAATTTGATAAACCATTAGCCAGCCTCATCAAGAAAAAAGGGGAGAAGACTCAAATCAATAGATTTAGAAATGAAAAAGGATAAGTAACAACAGACACCGCAGAAATACAAAGGATCATGAGAGATTACTACAAGCAACTATATGCCAATAAAATGGACAACCAGGAAGAAATGGACAAATTCTTAGAAAAGCACAACCTTCCGAGACTGAACCAGGAAAAAATACAAGATATAAACAGACCAATCACAAGCACTGAAATTGAGACTGTGATTAAAAATCTTCCAACAAACCAAAGCCTAGGACCAGATGGCTTCACAGGCGAATTCTATCAAACATTTATAGAATAGCTAACACCTATCCTTCTGAAACTCTTCCAAAATATAGCAGAGGGAGGAACACTCCCAATCTCGTACTACGAGGCTACCAAAACCAGATACCAAAACCAGACAAAGATGTCACAAAGAAAGAAAACTATAGGCCAATATCACTGATGAACACGGATGCAAAAATCCTCAACAAAATACTAGCAAACAGAATCCAACAGCACAGTAAAAGGATCATACACCATGATCAAGTGGGGTTTATCCAAGGAATGCAAGGATTCTTCAATATACGGAAATCAATCAATGTGATACACCATATTAACAAATTGAAGGAGAAAAACGATATCATCTCAATAGATGCAGAAACATCTTTTGGCAAAATTCAACACCTGTTTATGATAAAAACCTTCTAGAAAGTTGGCATAAAAATCATCACTGAGTAGGTGGTAGCTGAGGTGGGCCTTGGAGGGTGGACCTGAATTGCCAGATGGCTACAGAGGGAAGGAAAGTGCGGTCCAGTTAGGCAAGGGCCAGGTCCTGGTGGGAGACTGCAAGGGCAAGGAGGATCTAAGACTTCTGACCACCTCTGCCTCATTTTACCTCTATCCCTATTTTATCACGATCACAGTACTGTCCAACAGAACTTTCTGTGACGATGGAAATGTTTCATATCTGCACTAATGCGGTAGCCTCTAGCCACATGTAGCTATTGAGCCTTAAAATGTGACTAGTGTGATTGAGGAACTGAATTTAAAATTTTATTTTATTTTATTATTTTTTGGCCTCGCCACACGGCTTGCAGGATCTTAGTTCCATACCCAGGGATTGAACCCGTGCCCTCAGCAGTGAAAGCACAGAGTCCTAGCCACTGGACCACCAGGGAGCTCCCCAAAATTTTATTTTAAATAGCCACATGTGGTTAGTGGCTACCGTATTGAAAAGGATAGCCACTTACCAAAGCTTCTGTTTATTTTGCTATAAATTATCCTCTACCAACTAAAGGCTCCAAAAAGGCAGAGACCATATTCTGTTTTATTCCCCTACATATCCCCATCACCTAGGCCAGTGCCTGGCACATAATATTAATAAATGGTCAATAAATTAAAAAAAAAAAAAGAAAAAAAAAGAAAGTTGGCATAGAGGGAACTTACCTCAACATAATAAAGGCCATATATGACAAACCCACAGCCAACATCGTTCTCAAGGGTGAAAAACTGAAACCATTTCCACTAAGATCAGGAACAAGACAAGGTTGCCACTCTCACCACTATTATTCTACATAGTTTTGGAAGTTTTAGCCACAGCAATCAGAGAAGAAAGAGAAATAAAAGGAATCCAAATCGGAAAAGAAGTAAAGCTGTCACTGTTTGCAGATGACATGATACTATACATAGAGAATCCTAAAGATGGCACCAGAAAACTACTAGAGCTAATCAATGAATTTGGTAAAGTAGCAGGATACAAAATTAATGCACAGAAATCTCTTGCATTCCTATACAATAATAATGAAAAATCTGGAAGAGAAATTAAGGAAACAGTCCCATTTACCACTGCAACAAAAAGAATAAAATACCTAGGAATAAACCTACCTAAGGAGACAAAAGACCTGTATGCAGAAAACTATAAGACACTAATGAAAGAAATTAAAAATGATACCAACAGATGGAGAGATATACCATGTTCTTGGATTGGAAGAATCAATAATGTGAAAATGACTATACTACCCAAAGCAATCTACAGAGTCAATGCAATCCCTATCAAACTACCACTGGCATTTTTCACAGAACTAGAACAAAAAATTTCACAATTTGTATGGAAACACAAAAGACCCCGAATAGCCAAAGCAATCTTGAGAAAGAAAAATGGAGCTGGAGGAATCAGGCTCCTGGACTTCAGACTATACTACAAAGCTACAGTAATCAAGACAGTATGATACTGGCACAAAAACAGAAATATAGATCAATGGAACAGGATAGAAAGCCCAGAGATAAACCCACGCACATATGGTAACCTTATTTTTGATAAAGGAGGCAAGAATATACAGTGGAGAAAAGACAGCCTCTTCAATAAGTGGTGCTAGGAAAACTGGACAACTACATGTAAAAGAATGAAATAAGAACACTCCCTAACACCACACACAAAAATAAACTTAAAATGGATTAAAGACCTAAATGTAAGGCCAGACAGTATAAAACTCTTAGAGGAAAAAATAGGCAGAACATTCTATGACATAAATCACAGCAAGATCCTTTTTGACCTACCTCCTAGAGAGACAGAAATAAAACAAAAATAAACAAATGCAACCTAATGAAACTTCAAAGCTTTTGCACAGCAAGGGAAACCATAAACAAGACAGAAAGACAACCCTCAGAATGGGAGAAAATATTTGTAAATGAAGCAACTGACAAAGGATTTATCTCCAAAATTTACAAGCAGCTCATGCAGCTCAATATCAATAAAACAAACAACTCGGGCTTCCCTGGTGGCACAGTGGCTGAGAATATGCCGGCCAATGCAGGGCACACGGGTTCGAGCCCTGGTCTGGGAGGATCCCGCATGCCGCGGAGCAGCTGGGCCCGTGAGCCACAATTACTGAGCCTGCGCGTCTGGAGCCTGTGCTCCGCAACAAGAGAGGCCGCGATAGTGAGAGGCCAGCGCACTGCGATGAAGAGCGGCCCCCACTTGCCGCAACTGGAGAAGGCCCTCGCACAGAAACGAAGACCCAACACAGCCATAAATAAATAAATAAATAAAATTAAAAACAAACAAACAAACAACTCAATCCAAAAATGGACAGAAGACCTAAATAGACATTTCTCCAAAGAAGATATACAGATTGCCAACAAACACATGAAAGGATGCTCAACATCACTAATCATGAGAGAAATGCAAATCAAAACTACAATGAGGTATCACCTCATACCAGTCAGAATGGCCATCATCAAAAAATCTACAAACAATAAATGCTGGAGAGGGTGTGGAGAAAAGGGAACCCTCTTGCACTGTTGGTGGGAAGTAAATTGATACAGCCACTATGGAGAACAGTATGGAGGTTCCTTAAAAAACTAAAAATAGAACTACCATACAACCCAGCAATCCCACTACTGGGCATATACCATGAGAAAACCATAATTCAAAAAGAGTCATATACCACAGTGTTCATTGCAGCTCTATTTACAGTAGCCAGGACATGGAAGCAACCTAACTGTCCATTGACATATGAATGGATAAAGACGATGTGGCACATATATACAATGGAATATTACTCAGCCATAAAAAGAAACGAAACTGGGTTATTTGTAGTGAGGTGGGTGGACCTAGAGTCTGTCATACAGAGTGAAGTAAGTCAGAAAGAGAAAAACAAATAATGTATGCTAACACATATATATGGAATCTAAAAAAAAAAAAAGGAAAAGAAAATGGTTCTGAAGAACCTAGGGGCAGGACAGGAATAAAGACGCAGACATAGAGAATGGACTTGAGGACACAGGGAAGGGGAAGGGTAAGCTGGGACGAAGTGAGAGAGTGGCATGTGCATATATACACTACCGAATGTAAAATAGCTAGCTAGTGGGAAGCAGCCACATAGCACAGGGAGATCAGCTCAGTGCTTTGTGACCACCTAGAGGGGTGGGATAGGGAGGAAGGTGGGAGGGAGACGCAAGAGGGAGGAGATATGGGGATGTATGTATATGTATAGCTGATTCACTTTGTTATAAAGCAGAAACTAACACACCATTGTAAAGCAATTATACTCCAATAAAGATGTTAAAAATAATAATAATACGAAACGGTCTCTTTGCAATCAACCTTTGGAAAGGGACAAAATATTTGCAAATCATATATCTGATAAGGAGATAATATCCAGAATACATAAAGAACTCCTACAACTCAACAAGAACAAAACCGCCAAATAACCCAATTAAACAATTGGCCAAGGACTTGAATACACATTTCTCCAAAGATGACATTAAAATGACTTACAAGCATATGAAAAGATGTTCAACATCACTAATCATTAAAGAAACGTAAATCAAAAATCACAAAATGGGGACTTCCCTGGTGGCGCAGTGGTTAAGAATCTGCCTGCCAATGCAGGGGACACGGGTTTGATCCCTGGTCCGGGAAGATCCAACATGCCATGGAGCAACTAAGCCCATGTGCCACAACTACTGAAGCCTGCGGACTCTAGGGTCCGTGTGCTGTAACTACTGAGCCTGCATGCTGCAACTACTGAAGCCCACGCGCCTAAAGCCCATGCTCTGCAACAAGAGAAGACACCGCAATGAGAAGCCTGTGCACTGCAACGAAGAGTGGCCCCTGCTCGCCGCAACTAGAGAAAGCCCGTGTGCAGCAATGAAGACCCAACACAGCCAAAAAAAAAAAAAAAAAAGATAGCTACACCATCTTTAAAAGAAAAATCACAAGATATCACCTAAAACCCAGTAAGATGGCTACTATTAAAGAAATAGAAAATAGCAAGTGCTGGCAAGGATGTAGAGAAGTTAGAACCCTTGTACAGCATTGGTAGGAATATAAAATGGTACAGCTGCTGTGGAAAACAATATGGCAGTTCCTCAAAAAATTAAAAATAGAATTACATATGATCCACAAATTCCAATTCTGAGTATATTTCCCAAAGAACTGAAATCAGGATTTTTTTTTTATTTAATTAATTAATTTATTTTTGGCTGTGTTGGGTCTTCATTTCTGTGCGAGGGCTTTCTCTAGTTGCGGCGAGTGGGGGCCACTCTTCATCGCGGTGCACGGGCCTCTCGCTATCGCGGCCTCTCTTGTTGCGGAGCACAGGCTCCAGACGCGCAGGCTCAGTAGTTGTGGCTCACGGGCCTAGTTGCTCTGCGGCATGTGGGATCTTCCCAGACCAGGGCTCGAACCTGTGTCCCCTGCAGTGGCAGGCAGATTCTCAACCACTGCGCCACCAGGGAAGCCCCTGAAGTCAGGATTTTAAAGGATATATTAGCATACCCATGTACATAGCAGCTTTATTTACAAGAGGTATAAGCAACACAAATGTCCATCTATAGATGAATGGATAAACAAAATGTGATATATACACAGAATGGAATATTATTGAGCCTTAAAAAGGAAGGAAATTCTGATACAGGCTACAACATGGGTGAACCTTGAGGACATTATGCTGAGTGAAATAGGCTGGTCACAAAAAGACAAATACTGCATGATTCCACTTACATTAGGTATATAAAGTAGTCAAACTCACAGAAACAGAAAGTAGAATGTGGTTTCCCAGGCCTGGGGGAAGAAGGAAATGGAAGGTTGTTCAATGGGCATAGAGCTTCAGCTCTGCAAGATGAAAAAGTTCTGGTGATCTGTTGCACAACAATGTGAATATACTTAATACTACTGAACTTAAAAATGGTTAAGGTGGTAAATTTTATGCTATGTATTTTTTAAACCACCATTAAAGTTTTTAATTATTAAAAAAAAACTACAATTGAAACTATCACCCAGAGAGATGGCATCTGAAATTTCAACAACAAAACAAGGAGTTTGTAATAAGTTGCATCAAATAAAAACTTGAACTGAACAAAACACAGCAAAAGGCTTCAGGATTTTCATGAGGTATTGTTAAAGGGAAAAAAGGGATAGAAAAGAGACTATAATGTAATCCTACTTTTGTAAAATAATCAATTATTAAAATCTGTCTATATCCATCTACCTATATAATTATATACGCCTGAGGAAAATTATGGCATTTTGCATACTAAATCAACAAGGGTAATTAACAAGGGTTATATGGGAGGATATTGATGTGGGTTAGGGAAGGAGGGAGATGGGAAAGGGAGAGTACAAAAAAGGAAAGGGGGAAAATACCAAACTCAATGAAAAAAATAATTCTCAAGTAGTCACACTCCTCAGATAGGCTACAAGTTTCTTAAACTTTCCCACATCTCAGTGTGTGTTCAGCACACAGGAAGACTGCTCACATTAGGTAAAGTTTTGAAATTACTTAGTTATTGGAATAAAAGTGAAAAAAAATTTTTACATAAGAACTGGACCTTAGTAGTAAGGTGGATGGTGCTATCATCTTTCACCATCTAGCTTTATGATTGGTGCTTGAGCCATAGGTCAGGCCCCTTGGTTAACTGATTTCTTATTTTTCATTTCTACTAGTTAAGAAAATCCTATCTCTCAGGAATGGCAGCAAGCATTGGTAGATCCGGAAATTCAACTTAAACAGGGACCTGGGGACTTCCCTGGTGGTCCAGTGGTTAAGACTTTACGCTCCCAATGCAGGGGGCCCAGGTTCAACCCCTGGTCAGGGAACTAGACCCCACATGCCACAACTAAAAGATCCTGCATGTTGCAATGAAGGTCTTGCGCACGGCAACGAAGACCCTGCGTGCCGCAACTAAGACAAGGCGCAGCCAAATAAATAAATAAATATTAAAAAAACAAAAAACAGGGAAGTGAAAAAAGACCTTGAGTGCTGCATCAGATGGGCTTTATACGGGCTTCTATTCAAGTGTCCTTCAAGCCCAGTCCCTTCACCCTGAGTCCTACTGACTCTTTCTCTTGTCCATCTCTTCTGTCTTTTCCTCCTCCACAAGCCCAGGGAATTATTTCCTCCTATCAAGGACAAGCTGTGCTCTAACATTATGTAGCCTATGCTAAGTTGTCCTCTATGGTCCACGTTTTTGAAACTGAAAAAGGCAAAAATGAACTCCTAGACCCACTGTCTGCTGGCACTTCACATTCCTTCTCTGAAGTATGAGCGCAGAATTAGCTAGCTTGAGCAGGTAGGGGGAAGAGTCGAGAGGTAAAAGGAAAAACCAGGAACAACATAAAGAGGGCATTAATATTTCAAAAATATTATCTTGTCACATTGACATCCTCAAAACTAAATTTGATGGATCAGTTCTAACTATTCAAGGTATGACTGTACCAAGGAGCTATGCTACTTGAGAACATCTGAAATCAGAAAAAATGGCATTACTAATGTCATGAAAAAAATGTTTCTCTCAAATCCCACAAGTTTAAGAACTCATGTGTGCACTTTTCCCCTTGAGAACCAGGACAGTGCAATACAGAAAAGCAGAGGCTTACACAGAGTGCCCATTTCTTCATGCACCAGGCTGAAAGACACGCCTGGTGCCTGTGATCTGCTCTTATTCACAACTGTTTAATATCTGCTTCAACACTGAACCGAGAGCAGGAAGCATGCTATCCCCACCAGCTGCTCTCTGTGAATGAAAGTGCAGGACCCGGCCACGCCGTGCAACACCGCTTACTTGCAGAGCTACACCCTTCCCTGCTGCCCCCAGAGTTGGTGCTGTCAGAGCTGTTCTCAACACACTTTTCCAGTCTACATCAGAGATAACAAAAGGATCCAAAAGAAATTTAAAATCTCTTCTTCTGTAACCTGAGTCCCCGGGGATAAAAATAAAATGCCACCCGGCACACCTCCCTCATACGTACCAGGCATAAACCAGAGGGTGATGCGTGCTCTGCATTTAGTGGTTTTGTCTAACCAAAAAGCAAAATACCAGAAAGCACACAAGTGATAGTAATAGCTCTTCCACTTGGCATGCTATTAATACCATGCGACATCTAGCACTGTCATTTATTAATTAATTTATTTATTTATAATAAATTTATTTATTTATTTTGCTGCACTGGGTCTTTGTTACTGTGTGCGGGCTTTCTCTAGTTGCGGTGAGCGGGGGTTACTATTTGTCGCGGTGTGCGGACTTCTCATTGTGGTGGCTTCTCTTGTTGCAGAGCACGGGCTCTAGGTGCCTGGGCTTCAGTGGTTGTGGCTTGCAGCCTCTAGAGCCCAGGCTCAGTACTTGTGGCACACGGGCCTAGCTGCTTTGCAGCATGTGGGATCTTCCCAGACCAGGGCTCGAACCCGTGTCCCCTGCACTGGCAGGTGGATTTCCAACCACTGTGCCACCAGGGAAGTCCCTAGCACTGTCATTTCATAAAGGGACTTTAGGAATAGTCACTCTGCTTTCTCTTCTAGCAGAATAACTTGTGCCTGGATTCACAAGCTGCTTACCACTAGCAGGCCTTAAAGCCCTTTTGGGCGCATGGAACTCATTCTACTCCGAATGTCGTCTCTGGGATCTTGGTCTCTTCCCTTCAGCAACAAAATTCATCAATTTTGTACTGCCAAGTTATTTTATATTTATTCAAGAAAATAACTGGTTCACCAGAGGGGCTGCTATCCTTTGAAAATGTCACAAATGCTTTCCGGGCTGCCATTATTTGACAAAGTTTCACAATAAAATAACCCCTGGGTACTGGGGAGTGGATTACTGATAGGGTGAAATCTGATTGCCAGCTAATCATTGTTTTGCTTTCCTTTGGGGGGAGTACATGTGAAATCACCATATCTGCGGATACATTTGCCCCAACACGTATAGATTTATACTCTGTACACGCACTACATTATAGCAGAATTCTGAATCGTACATTACTATTCATTATCACTATTTTCGAGCCACTGATCCATTTAAAAAATGGAATATAATGCAATAGCTAATGTCAATAACTACCCTTAAATTACATAAAGCCTGGTAAAACTCCACAACGTTAACATGTTAGCAAGGACAATTTGTTACATATACATTCTTTAAAAATGCAAACATTAAGAACACAATGGCACACACATCTTTAAAAAAGCACAATTAATCTTACATTGCAAGTATGTAAAATGTATGCAAAAAATATTATTCCAGTGCTGACCACCTGACAGACCTCAGGGATGCTTTGCGTTTTCAGGACACACTTTCAGAAACACCAGTCAAACAGTCTTTCAGAAACTACTGGCTTAAGCACACCTAATCCTTACTTTGGCAGGGAATTTTTTTAGGGTACCCAACAATTACTTTTAGTAATTTTTCAGGAGGCTTATAAAATTGCACTCAACAATGTAGATTCTAGAAATTCTACTCTAGTTCTCCATTTATTTACAACAGAGAATCCCAAAAGGTCATTTCGAAGGGTACAACAACTAAAATAAGCTTAAGGAAAAAGAGAGATTGCTTTCATGGAATCTGTATCTCCTATACAGACCTCTCCTCTCGGTCCACACCTGAATACCCATTTCCCCAAAAAATCTCAAGTCATTTAGTGAAACCACACATAGTTTCAAAAAAATGTAATCTCGCTCATTAATTTTAGTATGGTGAAGAGGAAGGGACATAGAACCACAAAGCTGAAAGCTTTAATTTGAATACTCAGCACCACTAGTTACCTGTTAACCTCCATGTCACAGTTCTCTAATCTATATGAAATCAACATGCGCAAAACCAAATTCATGACCTTCCCCAAAGTGGTCCCCTGATGGTATTCCCCATCACAGTGAGTGGTCCCAGCATCTGCCTAGTTCCACAACTTAAAAACCTAGGAGTCATCTTTCATACCACCTGCATTGCCAATCCACAAGGAAACTATTGATTTTACCTCCTAAATATTTCTCAAATCCATCCATTTCTTAACAGCCTCATGGCCACCGTCCTAGCACATGCTATCTGCATCTCTCATCAGGACGAGGACAAGCCTACTACCCTAAGGGGTGTCCACACAGTTTCTTAGCCCCCTCCAATTGGTTCTCTGCACTGATACACAAGTGATCTTTTCAAAACACAAATCTGATATTACGCCCTGGCTTAAAATCCTTCTGTAGCATTCCATTAAGATAGACCAAAATCCTTAAGGCCAAACGTTGCCCGATCTGTCCCCTGTAGCCTATCCCCTTTGTTCTCTCCAGCTACACGGCCAGTTCAGCTTCTCAAACACACCACACTATTCCCTCCTGTAAGGAGTGCTCTTCTTCCCTTCTGAGATGTCCTCCCTCCCCTTCACCTAGCTAACTCCTACTCATCCTTCAGATCTCAACTTCTTCAGGACTCTGTCCTGCCCCCAAAGTCTCCATTAGGTTCCTCTGCAGAGAACCATGTTCCTTATCTGGGGTGTAATTATACAATCTTGGATGTATTTGATTAAAGTCTGTCTTCCCCACTGTGGTGGAAACTAATGGCAGCAGGTACTGTGTTTTATTCACCATCATAACCCTATCACCTAACAACATACTGGCACATAGTAGATGCTCCATTTGTTGAATGAATATATGAATGGGTAAAGGAGTCAGTACCATCTGATGATTCCCATTGATCTCTAATAATTCAGAATTTCATCATTGGTTGTGAAAGCAACTGTTACAAGAGATACACAATTTTGTTGTTAAGGATTACGAGTCACATTTTGCTGTTAAGGATTACGAGTCACTAGACAGCTTCTTGAAGTTAGAGAGACCTTGTCTTACTCAGATTTGAATATGAAGAGAGGTAATATAACATACTGGCTAAGAACTCAGGATTTTAAGTCCACAGGTTGGGTTCTATCTAGCCTCTAATACTTACTGTCTGACCTGAAGGCAAGTTACCTAACTTCTCGGCATATTGGTTTTTTCATCAGTAAAACTGGTCTAAAACAATACCTACCTAATAAGGTTATTGTGAGGATTAAATAAAATTGTTCCTATAAATGCCACCACAGGGTCATTCTTATTAGTCCATAAATGATTGCTAAAGTAATGATAACTGATAGACCTCAAAAGGCAAACACACAAAAATACTACCACAAAAGCAATCACTGCCTGCAGAGCTACTGATTTCTACCTAAAACTTCCACAATAGCCCAAGAAAGATCATCTCCCTACAGATTACTCTAGACAACAGGACCTTGCAAAAAAAGAGAAGGAAGAACATGTCTGTGGCATCGGGCACTCTCAACACAGTGCAATGACAGTTCAGTGAAAAGCTCTCCTCAAGTCTATATCCTTTATAGCTAATAATAATAATTAGAATACCAACCTACTAATAGCACATAAATCACATATCTCAGAAAAACAAAAAGAACCAAGCTGTGAAGCACATTGAAAATAGGACAAGAACAACAACAAAAATAATTAATGGGCAATTCTTCCGAAGTAGCTAAAAATACAAGAGAAAAACTAAATTGAATATGTAAAAGGTGCAAATATATATACTGTCATTAACTCTCTGAGAAATTTAAATTTGGGTTTTACAAATCCATTTGTAACTCCAAGTATCATTACTCTGGTATTGTCTCAAGTTTGAGGAATTAAAAGAATGACTTACTGAATAAATTTCACTTTTAAGTCACTTACTGAAACCACATATTATTTTCAAAGAAATGTAACCTCGATCCTTAATTTTAGTATGGTGATTAAGAAAGGGCACAGAGGGGCTTCCCTGGTGGCGCAGTGGTTGAGAGTCTGCCTGCCAATGCAGGAGACGCGGGTTCGTGCCCTGGTCTGGGAAGATCCCACATACCGCAGAGCAACTGGGCCCGTGAGCCGCAATTACTGAGCCTGCGCGTCTGGAGCCTGTGCTCCGCAACATGAGAGGCCGCGATAGTGAGAGGCCCGCGCACCGCGATGAAGAGTGGCCCCCGCTTGCCACAACTAGAGAAAGCCCTCGCACAGAAACGAAGACCCAACACAGCCATAAATAAATAAAAATAAAAATTATTAAAAAAAGAAAGGGCACAGAACCGCAAAGCTGAAAACCATGATTTGGACACTCGGCACCACTAAATAGGTGTTAAATTCCATATGTCCCCATTTTCTTTTCTTTTTCTTTAATATTTACTTATTTATTTATTTGGTTGTACTGGGTCTTAGTTGCGGCCAGTGGGCTCCTTAGTTGTGGCATGCAAACTCTTAGTTGTGGCATGCATGTGGGATCTAGTTCCCCAACCAGGGATCGAACCTGGGCCCCTTGTATTTGGAGCGCAAAGTTTTAACCACTGCGCCACCAGGGAAGTCCCCCCATTTTCTAATTTACAGAAATAAGGGTATCTGTTGGCAAAGTGTTGAAAACTGTTAAACATGTAAGGCAAGAACTCTTGAGTTTGTTATACTTGAGGATTTTTGTGTATGTTTGAGTTTTTCCACTATAAAACGTTAATAAAAAAGATAACTTCTGCTTTGCTGCCTCACTGTTATGCGGAAAAAATGAAAAAGTACATTATCTCACTATGTCAGGTAGTGTCTAAGGTAGTTTAAAACTCTTTTTAAAGTTTGTTCCACTAAATTCGGAGGTAGCTAAATAGATAAGGATTTTAAAAACCAATTCTAGGAAGATAAGACACAATAGTGTCCTCTGTTGGCATTCTTCCATGAAGAATCATGATTTTCTTACCAAAAAGTATTGAAAAAAGTCAGCCAAGGTGTTCTGCAGCTAAATATGAATAATAGTAGTCCTTTGCCAATCTTTAGATAAAGATAAATTAACAGACAACACCTGCTATAATTTTAAGTTTCTTCCATAAATTCTTCTTAAATCTTTAGCATCTGCTACAACCTGAGTATATTAGAGCCTAACATGTAATACCTAGTTTAGCTCATTCATTCATTCAGCAATTGTTGAGTGCCTGCTTCCCATGCCAGCCTCTGTTAGGTGCTAGAGGTAAAGCAGAAAACTCTGGTGCCTGCCTTCCTGGGGACAAGTTTGCATATTTATTTACTTTCATCATATCATAATTATAAACTGTATGGCTATGCAGAGAACACCCCACAATGCAAAGGGCACCCCCTGCATATGTGAACATGGCTGCAGCCCTGAAGTCTAACAAAGAATTTCTCAACTCAACACTATTGAGTTTGGGCTAGATAGTTCTTTGTTACAGGGGGCTGCCCCATGCACTACAGGATGTTTGGCAGCATCCCTGGCTTCCATCCACTGCATATACCACCTCTTCAATGTGACAACCCAAAACATGGCCAAACACTGCCAAATACCACCTGGTGGGGGGGGAGGGAGGGATGCACAAAACTACCCCTGGTTGAGAGTCACTGGTCTAACAGTAGCTAGTAAGCAGCAGATGTAGAACTAGGACCCAGATTTGTTTCTGTTCTCAGAATAATACTGCAGGGACTTCCCTGGCCGTCCAGTGGTTAAGACTTCGCCTTCCAATGCAGGGAGTGCGGGTTCAATCCCTGGTCGGGGAGCTAAGATCCCACTTGCCTCGTGGCCAAAAAGCCAAAACATAAAAAACAGAAGCAGTGTTGTAACCAATTCAGTAAAGACTTTTAAAATGGTCCACATTTTAAAAAATCTTTAAAAAAATAATACTTTAATTACAAAAGTAATGTATGATCATTATCAAGATTCCAACCAAAAGCACATTCATTAAGAGTAGGAAATCTCCCTCTCCTCCTCCTTATCTCCCTTCCTCCAAGGCTAACCACTGTTAAGTCTGTTGTGTACACATCTTAAAATACACACACACACACACACACACACACACAGAGGAAGAACAAATGTTTTCTTTTTAACTTCTGCCACTTGCTTTTGTCATTCAATTCTCTAGGTCAATGTACCTCCATCCATCTCACTCTTTCTTCATAAGCCGCAAAGCGGTCTGGGTTATGGGTGTATCATAATTTATGTAAGCTTTCATCACTGGTAGGCATTTATACAGTCTTTAGTTTTTGGTTATTTCTAACCATGCTACAGTGGAAAAATGCTGTAGTTAACATCCTTGTACAAGGACTTCTATGACACCGACTCTCAGGAGTAGAATTGCTGAGTCAAGGTATACATGTTTTAAATTTTGCTGGTCACTGCCAATAGCCTTCCCTTTCTCCTTTACAGGTCACCATAGGAAGAAATAAGATAATGTACCTAAAAGCTTTGTAACAGTGATATATATTGTATATACTCAATTCATAATTAAGGCAGTCCTGGAGTAATCTTTCCCTACAAGTCTGCTTGTATGTTTTTTAAGTTAACAAAAAGTGTCTTGTATACCTTTTTTAAAGATCCTCTCTGCAGCAGTGCTAGGAGGGCTATTTTAAGCAATAGCAAGATAAAAAAAGTGAATATAACCAACCATTTTGTAAATGAAAAGAAATGCATACTATATCCAACATTTTCAATGTTGCAAATAGGTATGCTTACAAGTCATTATTGTAAGTGTTACAGATGAAATGCAGAGGGATTTTTTTTTCACTCTAGGATTTTCATTATATTTTCTATTGATTTTTATCACAGAATTATCGGATAAAGTGTCTCTGTAACTGATATGCTTTAGTAAACCTAATTTAACATCTTGTGCTCTCAGAACACTTGCAGTAAGAAAATGACCTTAGGCAGTGTTAAATTTAGGTCCAGTCAATAGTTTTCAAGAAGAGACAACTTGCACACTTTAAAAGTTTAAGCATCATCAGATTGAATAAATGCAGAGTTCACTATCGTAATTTGACACCTCTCAACAGGCAATAAATATGTATTATGAGCTAGTATATTTACAGTGTCATGAACTAAAACACCCGATGGAACATGAAGTTGCCTCAGTTCACTATAGCCTGTGTGACCTTGATTAAGACTCTTGCAGGGCTTCCCTGGTGGCACAGTGGTTAAGAATCCGCCTGCCAATGCAGGGGACACGGGTTCGAGCCCTGGTCCAGGAAGATCCCACATGCCGCGGAGCAACGAAGCCCGTGCGCCACAACTACTGAAGCCCGTGCGCCTAGAGCCCGTGCTCCACAACAAGAGAAGCCACCACACTGAGAAGCCCGCGCACCGCAACGAAGAGTAGCCCTCGCTGGCAGCAACTAGAGAAAGCCCACGCACAGCAACGAAGACCTAACACAGCCAAAAATAAATACGATGAAATAAATAAACTTTAAAAAAAAAAAAAAAAGACTCTTGCAAATTTCCTCCTTAGGATTGTCCAAATATGAATGAATAGTGGGGACTGGAAGGAAACACGGAAATGGGAAGACAGCTCTATTTGTTAGGGTGGTGGGATAGTGCTTAGTTTCTATTGGCCTTATCCTGTTTGGGCTATAGTTCATTGTGAATTCTGTTTCCATAGTTACTATCACTGGATCCTCTTAAAAATCCATCCAATTCATATGAATGGGAAACTGTCTACAACCTTGCTACTCAAAGTGTGGTACTCTGACCAGCAGCATCCATACCACTCGGGTCCTTGTGAGAAATGCAGAACCTCAGGTCCCACCTCTGAACCAGTGCCTGCATTATAACAACATCCCCAGAGGATTCCTGTGCACATTAAAGTTTGAGGAGCCCTGGTCTACAAGACTTAGAGCAGTGATTCTCAAGGGTGGGGGAAGAGGGAGACAATTTTGTCCCCAAAGGCCCATTTGACAATATCTGGAGGTATTTTTTGGTGGCTGCTACTGGCATCTCATGGATAGAGGCCAAACTTCCTGCCAAACAACCTACAAGGCAAAGGACAATCTCCCATAACAAAGAAATATCCAGCCCCAAATGTCAGAGGTTGAGAAGCACTGACTGAGAGGAAAAGCAGTTTTGCCCAACTCCATATATACACTGTTGATCGTAAAATAAAAAGAAATATAATATCAAAAGTTCATATTGTCCTTTTTTGCCAGAATTCAAATATTCATATTTAATTCCTATTTTTATTGGTAAAAGGCTATATTTTATAATTCTTCTTTAGAAGAAAAGAACATGAGGTCACTGAATTAAACACAGGAGAAATAATATCATCCTTCCCCAAAATGGAAACAGAACATTTAAATTAAAATTTTAGTCACAGAGCAGACTAATTTTATATTGTCATTATAAAACGATACCTATGCTGTTCTGGAGAGCAGTTTTCTAAAGAAACAAATTGTAAACTTTTTTCCAAAACTATTCCAGTATTTACCAACTCTCATTGTCAAGACATGCTTATTTAATATTAAACTTAAAATTACATCTGAAAGAATTTAATTGCAATTCTTAGGGGAGAAAAATAATGCTATTAGAAGGAAAATGTTTTGTACTTAAATTACTGTACTAAAAACTCATATCCTAATTATAAAAACTACTTACTAGATCTAATTTGTAGATTATAGGTTAAAAAAACCCTATTCTGAGAAATGACTGAAAACCTTTTTGAAGTTCCATCCATAGGCTACATTTACAAACTTGTCTGAAACGTATCAGGAGATACACAAATAAAACCGTATCTTCCAGGTGCTTAGTCTAGCTTATAGAGCATACTTAGTATTTGCAAGGAAACAAAAATAATTTTTAATTTCAAATTAAACTGCATGAAAAGTTTATATCCTTACGTAAGGCATCCAGATACTCTTTTGGATATAATCATAACAAAAGTAGAGAGGACAGTCGCTATATGTGTATTTCTATTAGCTTCTTAAGACGTTAATGAAAATGACTAAAGGTGAGAAGAAAAAGAATCTTTCATAGCTCTCATTTTCTATGAAATAATTATTTTATTTTCCTTTGAATGAAACAGAACTCAGCCACTACATATACTAATAATAAAGTTTCAACCATTGAAAATGTCACACAACTACACAGCTAAGAAATATAACTGACTAATGACCATCTAATTTCCATCTAAAATCACTCTCCTAATCATGGTCAGGTCAGTTTAAAAGGCTCGTATTATCTTAATATACTAGGTTAATTATCTATACTTTAATACAGACAAAATTGCCTCCTGAGTATCTTTCACAGCTCTGTAACCTTCCACCAGCCAAATAAGTATGGCTGCTGGCAGACTAGACATTTTCTTTTCCTAGAGATTGGCTCACAGAAAACCATAAGGAAGAGTTATTAAGATCCTGAGATGAATATGAAAACAATAAAATGTAAATATAAAATTAATTATAGTTGGAAGGACCTGAAATCCATCTACTACCACCTTCTAATTTTAAAAATGGAAAAATAAAGGTTCAGCAAGGTCAAGCAATATGCCCAAGGAAACACAGCAAATTAATGGCAGGTCTCCCAGTTCCAGACAGTACTTCAGCAGTTTTACACAAAAGCATATTAACAATTAGGAGCAAGTGTGCAATTCATCATTCTTTCAACATCACTTTGTTCTTCAAATGATCACTTACTAAGAGCATCAGAATCTTGGAATTTTAGAGTCTGAGAGGGAAGCCTTTCATGATCCCTCCTCTTACAGATGAGGAAACTGATATCCAGGGAGATCTTGCTGTTCCATTCATTCATCCACAAACATTTACTGGACTGCTGCAATAAGCTAGGTTTTAGAGATACAAAGATACACAGGATAAGATCACAGTTCTTAAGGAGCTCATGTGGGACCAAGAGAAAAAAATATATAAATGTAATCCAACAAGATGGTTATTATAAGAGAGGTATTCACTAAGAAGAGTGGGGGCAGGAAGGAATTAATCAGCTCTGATTGTTTGGATATAACACTGTACACCAAGCATGAACAGATAGCTATTTACACCATTTAATCTTGGCTGCAATGTTTTATATTAAAACAGATGAAAAAAGTTCCACTTTCACCAAAAGGAGTAGAGACTACTGTTTTCTAGAGTGTCAGGCAGAGTGCCCGGCATTTCACACGTATTATTTAATCCTGAAAATGACTCAGAGGTAAGCAGTATTATCCCCATTTTTCAAAGAAGGAGGACCGCTGAGACAAGCTTGTCCAAGTCAAGATACACCAGAGTCATAATTTGAACCCAGGTTTGCCTGGCTCCAAAATCACATTCCTTTCTTTCTGTTAAACTATGAATCTCTCTGCACAGGATTTATTTGTTTAAATCATCCTCCACGTTCTTTCTCTACAGTCTTCGTTAAGCAATACACCTGCAATAAATAATTCTAGCCTTCAAGATTATCACTTCCTAGAATCAGGAATCAGAGTTTAAAAACCTTAAGGAAGGAAAGACAAGAAAAGGTTCTGCTTATACCCAAATAAAGTTTCCTCACTCATAAAAATTGAAATACTGGTGTAGTGAACTTCAGCTTTTACCTCTTGCTTAAAGGAGTCTTACTTTTTCTATGTTTAGATCACACCATAGGTGCTCCGTAAGTAGTAGTATTTTTCTTCAAGGTGTTGAGAGGCCAGACTCAAACTTTCTGAAGCTTTGAATTTAAAAAAGTACTAAGCATTTTCTTTTGTTGTTTCTATTCCTGTCCAAAACATTTTGAAATAGAGAAGGCTGGGAAAAAGCTCTATTCCAAGATGCTAAGGAGGAATTTAGGATGCAAATGGTTAGCCCGTTGCCCAGCCTTCTACAGCTAACCATGTTTCATCTTCGGGCAAAAGGGAAGATTTCAAATGCTAAGGGGCGAGTTGGGGAGGAGGACGGGGCCAAGGGGTAGAAGATCAAATCCTAATCCCTAGTATTAAGTCCAAGGAGCCTTCATAGTTGCCTGTGAATAAAGTAACTACGTGGGAAGCCCAGCTGAAACCAAGAAAGGAAAGCCCTTCTGGATAACGACGGCATCTTTTATTGAAAAAGTTGTACCGAAGTACACACTAAGTCACCCAGCAGTCTCCAGTGATGCGGGTCATGGAACAAAATTCAAAGAGGCCTTTTCTCTACATTTAAATGAACACATCTGAGCATTTAAACTGAAACCTCACGCCAAGCCCCCAGGAGAAAAATATAACCGCCCTCCGTAACAAGATTTTCGGTGCGGGCCGCAGCCTCGCGGCTCTCCGGGCACCGGCGTGGAGCTGCCGCGGCATCCCCGCGGTCCCCGCCCGGCGCACCCCGGCGGCCCTGAGCCCCGCCGCCCGCTCCGAGGGCGAACCCACGGACCGCCCTCCGCCGCCCAGGCTCACCTCCGGGCACGCCGCCTCCCGCGCCCTCCGGACCCCAGCGCCCGGCGACCAGCTGAAAAACGAGGAGGAAGTGGAGCGGGCGGGGCCCGAGGCAGAGGACCGTGCACTCCGACCCCCGCGCAGCCATCGCCCGGGACCCGCGCGGGAACGCAGGGAGCCGCCTCGCGACGGCCGAGTGAGGAACGCGGACTCGAGGGACCGAGCGGGGAGTGTGGGTTGGAGCCAAGGGCTAGCAGCGGCTGCGGAGGGCTGACCGGCTCCTCAGCTGGGGCCGGGGTAGCCTCCACTGCCCGCCGGATTTGCGCTGGCTCTGGGCGCGAGAAAAGGCTCGGGAAGCCTAACCCCGCCCAAACCCCGCCCCCGCTCACCTCTTGTTCCGCCCAGCCCCGCCTCGTCCTCTCTGGCCCCGCCCCGCCTACTCATAGCCCCGCCTCCGTTCCGCCCCGTCATTCCCCAGGCCCGGGTTTGGGCCCCACACTATCCATTCTAGCTCCGCCTTTTTCACACCTGGCCCCTCCTCACCACTCTGGCCCCGCCTCCAGGCCCGACACCTGGCGGGTGAGATGTTGGAGCTCAGAGTCCCAGGAAAGGCAAGGCCAGAGGATGGCATCACAGGCGGGTCCTTAGTCTAACCACAGAGTGACCTTGGGCAAGCCGCTGCATACCTATGATAACTACCATTAATTAATGTCTGCTCCGTGCCCAGCACCAAGAGGAGAACCAGACAGACAGACTGCTCTCAGCAGACAGAAAACCAGTAAACATAAATAAAGTTATTGAGTTGTGATGAGAGATGCAAAGGAAACAGGCAGGAGGCTGAAACATAGTGGAAGGGGACTTACTCCTAGGCTCCCCGCTGAAGCTCTCTCCACTCAACCCTGCTGCCCACTAAATTCTTCCTTGCGAGATAAATACCAGTCGCAGCTTGCCTGCCTCAAAAGGCTGTTATGAGAGCCAAGTGATCCCCAACAGGAGACCAGCGAGGCGACACTGGGCAAGTCATCCTCCCTCTCTGGGCCTGTTTCTTCATCCTTAAAAGGAGGAGGATAAGCTAGAGGACTTTGAAGGTCCAGCTCTGACACTCATTCAAGCCATCCACAGAAATGATTTGCAGGTGTCTCAAATGTGGACAACGCCATCCATGCTGCCATCAGTTAACGTTAGTAAATATTAGTGACTCCATCTGCCACAGACACTAGCAACTCCGATGGTGATTGATAATGAATTCCATCTCAAATCTCACTAGATCATACATTTCATCCTTTCTATTCATAACTGATTAGAAAGCTTCATTTGGCTGAAGAGATTCAGGCAAATCATTTTTGAACTTCAATGGCAGTGCGTTTCTCTGATTCTTCACAGAAAGCTTTATGGATTTGACACCTCTAAGACTCCTTGTAAGCAGAAATATCACTCCAAGCTCCAGACTCTGAATCTGTTTAAAAACTAAACCTGGTTGCAAAGAATCCAAAGGGTGAAAATTAGTTAAGACTTTTTTTCCCCAACTAAGTACCACCAGGAAAATGGAAACAATATCCATTGAAACTAGTCTGCTTAAGCTGGACTTAGGGAAAGAAAGGGGCCACAGAAAATGATAACCAGGTTGTCACTAATTACACTTCTACATAGGAAGGAAAGACAGTACTTATTGTCCCTTATTTCTATTTTGCTCTGAAGAATTTACGGGGCATGTAGACACTTATGCAATTCACCCTAACAGTATTTGGAGAAAGTAAAGTGTTATTCTGCTTCTACAGCTAGGGGATTTGAAACTGACTGGTTGAATAACTGTTGAAGGTCACAGCACCTGTCAGTGGAAAAAATAGAATTAAATGGCTGTTAGCTGAGCCATGGCAAGCATAATTGGAACTCCTAGGTCTCCCCAGAGTGTTATATCAATAACCATGAGAACGGACTTCCCTGGTGGTGCAGTGGTTAGGAATCCGCCTGCCAATGCAGGGGACATGGGTTCGAGCCGTGGTCCAGGAAGATCCCATATGCCATGGAGCAACTAAGCCCGTGTGCCACAACTACTGAGCCCGCATGCCTAGAGCCCGTGCTCCGCAACAGGAGAAGCCACTGCAATAAGAAGCCCACCCACTGCAACGAAGAGTAGTAGCCCCTGCTCACTGCAACTATAGAAAGCCCGCGCACCGCAACTAGAGAAAGCCCACGCACCGCAACTAGAGAAAGCCTGCGCACAGCAACGAAGACCCAATGTAGCCAAAAATAAACAAATAAATAATTTTTTAAAAATGATTAAAGGGGTAAAATTATTTAAAAAAATAACCACGAGAACAACAGTTATTTACATAATCTGTGAAAAAAAATACTTGTTGTTACTGTTCTTAAGTGAAAGGCAAACTGTGTAATTTGTTGGGCACTTTAAAATCCAAGCAAATAATTATAGAATATAATGTATGCATCTTGGATGGTTTTTTCTAGAATGATACACCAATTACTCTTGGTTGCTGGATATGGTGGCAGCACCTGACTCTGATAACAGGCGTTTTCACACTGCTAGGAAACGCTGGCTGATCAAATGACAATGGAAACTGGTGCTGTTGCTGTGGCCACCACCTACAAAGGTTCCCTAAAGTAGCATCTGTCTACCAACTTTCTGAGATTTGACCAAAGGGACTGTCATACAGTCTACAGTGCACCCATATCCCAGACACCACACTTCCTCTGAAGATTATGGAATTTTTGTTAAACTTTCCTGCCTTCACCCATCCTACTCCTCCCTTTCCCTGAATATCCAAACCCACCCTTTCTTCAAGACCCATTTCAAATGCCGCTTGCCCCTTGAAGCCTAGCCTGGTTCCCCCACCAGACACAGCCTCTCCCTTCTCTGAACTTCCAGAACACTTTTATTTCTCTCACAGCACTTACCACGTTCCATCTTTTGGTCCATTTCTCTATACATATTATGTCCTCTACTAGATAATGAGGTCCTAGACTTAGAGTCTATGTCTTATTCATCTTTGTAATACCCATTAGCCAGTCAGTGCCTTGCCATAGAAAGTGGAATATAACAATTATCATATTAACCTTGCTAGGTAGTGGGAGAATATAATGATCTAAGCACTTTTTAATATACTAGCACATTTAAACTCCAGCAGTATTAGAAGTGTGGTACTTTTATTACCCTTGTTTTGCTTTGACCTCTCCTTCTCACTGCTCTTGGCAGGTTCCTCTTCTTTCACCCAGACTCCGCATGTTGGGAATTCCACAGGCTGAAATCTGGGACCTATCTCTTTCTCTGTACACTCTGCCCCTGCCTCCACCCTACTCCCCCCACTTCTGTGATCTTATCCATTTCCCTGGCTTTAAATACCTTCCACATACTGGCAATGACCAGATTCACACTCAGGTGCTAATCTCAACTCTGTGTCTCTGTGTATGTGACATCATCGTCACTTGGACATGTCAGTTAATTATGTCCCAAAACATTTTGTCCTCTTAGTCTCCCCATCTCAATCCATGGTACCACCATCCAACTAATTATTCAAGCGAAAAACCTGGAGGTCATCATTGGTTCTACCCTCTGCTTCACCCACCAAGTCTAATTCAACCTTAAGTGCTGTTTACCTTGAATCTATCTGGAATCCATATCTTAATCCTCCTCTCCTACTACTATAGTCAAGTCCATGCTTATCTCTAGCTTAGACTCCATGTGCACTCTCCAGCACATTCTGAGGGAAGCCTGAGTGATCGTCTTAAAACAGAAGCAAAATCCCAAGTCCTTGCCACCCGTTAGAGTGGCCCCTGCTGCCTGCATTGACATCCCCCCGACACACACACACACCCCGTGTTCCTGGGTCACTGGCCCCTTTCAATCTCTGGAACCAGCCAGCATGGTCCTGCCTTGACATGAACTGCTCCCTCTGCCTGCCCTATTCTCTCCCCAGCCCTCCTCCTCCCCTGCTTTGCCTAATTCCTACTCCTCCTTCAGGACTGAGCTTATTTGTCACCTCTTGAGAGACAAACCAACCTAAGCTGGGTCTTCCACTCCCTCTGCCTATTACTCTGTATCACTGTGCCCTGTCCCCTCCCCTCACCACATTTGTCACAATTTTTAATGACATAATTTTAGTGTGCCTGATTTTCCCTATAGAAAATTAGCTCCAGATGGGCAACAGCTGTGTCTGTTATCCACCGGTGGGTGCCCAGTATATGGAGCACACAGTTGATGCTCAAAATGTTTGTTGGATGAATAAATGAATGTTAAGTAGTTTGCCCAAGATCTCTGAGCTAGCGAGGTAGAAAATGGTGAGCAGGGATTCAAACCCAGGTGGCCTGACTTCAAACTAAACTGAATCTCTCTCTGTAGACCCCATCCCTAATCTTTAAACCAGAGCCTTAAAAGCTGCCTTGCAGGACATAAAGCTGGTAAAGCAAGCACTCAGCTGCAGGGCCCAAGTGTTCAATAGCTGGCAGCTATTATTATTTGTGTGGCAGTTATTCTCTGATGTGCTTTTGCACTTACGAAACCCTTAAGCAAAGGGGAGTTGGTGCTTTGGAGTTAAAAAAGAGCACATGAGAAGGGAATTAGGGGGCCAAATAAATAAGAGGAATCAAAAATAAACATTGTCGTTTGCAAGTGGTATGACCTAATGAGTTGTCTTTTATATCAATGTTGTTGTTGACTTTTCTTTTTTATAATGGGGTCAACTGAGCTAAATTCAGAGCTAGGCAGATTCTCTGAATCTTCCATTCAACATTTCCATTATGGCTTGGTGATAAATTCTGCTGTGAGCCTTGGCGAGCCAAACTGAAAAGGTAATTAAAGATAAAAATGGATGCTGTCAATTTTACTGTTGAAGTTAAATGCATTTTCACAGATTAAAGGAAAAAAAGCAAGTATTGATAGGATATTAAAATCCAATTCTTCAAAAGAAATGATATAAAAATAAAAGGCCCCTTTCAGGGGCTATTTCAATGGCTGTGATCAAAATGTAAAAGAGCAGACATATTTTAATGCAGAGAGCTTTAAAAGAAAATTAATTGGCCACATTTTTATTAGATTGTAATAGCTAAATAGCACATAAAATCAAATATCACAAAAAGTATAAACCATGTATAAAACTGAGCTGTCTCAATAGAATTTAATAATAGCATATATGCGTATATATATATACACCACAATGTCACAGACCCAATTACCAATAGAAAAACACAAGAGAACAAAGAAATGGCAGTTCATTACAAAACAAAATAAATTATAATGTGTCCTGAACAAATACCAGCTCTTGTTATAAATGAAGATACTGTTTTCCACCTTAAGATAGTACACTGTAATATCCCATGCCCTCTAAATGTTGAAAACTTTTATATCTGGAAGTGATGAATCATATCATGGAAGAATTTTTTTAAAGACAAATATGAACAATACTCTATTGTGTACTTGTAGCTTGCAAAAGGATAGATCTTAAATCTTCTCCACACACACAAACAAAATGGTAACCATGTAGAGGTAATGGATATGTTAATTAGCTTGATTGTGGTGATCATTTCACAATGTATATGTATATTAAACATCAAATTTGTATACATCAATGACAGCTCCATAAAGCTGCTAAAATATAATTTCTACAGTAAAAAAACCACAAATATGGATTTCTGTAGATAAATTCCTTCAGCAGATTTGCAATTACTATGCAAAAGCTCAATATTTGTGTATAAGATCAACACAATTTATTAGAAATATGTAAATATTGATTGCATTAAATGAAATGTTCTTCATAGGTGACATACTATTATAAGTTTTAAAAAGAAACTTATGCCCTTACTTAATGACCACAAAACACAATTGCAAATGTTTGACTCTGTGCAAAAGGTAGAATTTAAATATTCTTATCAAATATACAGCCTATATCTCACTCTCTTTCTATTCTAGAAATGAGAGGCATTTATAGACACTGCCACATATACCAAAAATAAATCCAAAGGACAAATTATACTGCAGGTATAGACCACAAATGCTCCAGAAATTTGTAGCTATGCACCAGGAGAATTTTCCTCTTAGAATTTATTCATTGATTGCCAATTTAATTGTCCCTAGACTATTCCCACCTCAATCAAGGGATATTAAGAAATTATGATCCTCAAAAGCACTCAAAAAATTCAAAATTAAATATATTTCTCTTCCATTTGTAGTTTGTAAGCTGCCATGTAATGCGTTTAGGGATGTGAGGATAAATTAAAACCAAAATGGAGCTGTTTCTCTACTATGTTTGGGACTTTGCTCTAATTATCTGCTCCTCTAATTTATTTAGCAAGGTTCACTTTCTCATCTAGCTAGTGATTACTAATTGATGTCAAGTTTTCTATATGCATAAGAAGCAAGACCAGATGAGCAACCTTTTAACAATACAAAAAACTCCCTCTGAAAGTTAATGTATGGCACTGATTGTTCCAGAGAATCGATTTTCTTTAACCTAATTCTAAGCCACCTGATCCAAGTCTCTCAAATTGGAAATCATTTGGTAATTTCCAGTTCCACAGCTGTCTCACACGAGACACAATCTCTCCTTGCTCTTCTATAACACGCCTGATTAATAATCTTATTTATTTTCTGCTTTCCTCCCCTAGACAGTAAGTTCCGTGAAAGCAGAGACATTACCTATCTTGTTCACTGTATCATCCTGAGAACTTGACAAATAGCTGATTCTCAAATAATTGTTGAATGAATAGCTAGGAGGTGACAGAGCAAGGATTCACACTGGTGTTTATCTGACATCAAAGACCAAAGACTGCACTCCCCAATATGTCAAGAACATTCTGTATTTCCCAATCTACTATCTCACAGAGTGTTGGAGAGATCAAATGGGCATCAAAAGCACAAGCGGGCTTCCCTGGTGGCACGGTGGTTGAGAATCTGCCTGCCAATGCAGGGGACACAGGTTCGAGCCCTGGTCCGGGAAGATCCCACATGCCACGGAGCAACTAGGCCCGTGAGGCACAACTACTGAGCCTGCGCGTCTGGAGCCTGTGCTCGGCAACAAGGGAGGCCGCGATAGTGAGAGGCCCGCACACCGCGATGAAGAGTGGCCCCCGCTCGCCCCAAATAGAGAAAGCCCTCGCACAGAAACGAAGACCCAACACAGCCAAAAATAAATAAATAAAATTGAAAAAAAACACAAAAAACTGCTTTGTTTAAAAAAAAAAAAAAAAGCACAACAAGCAATTTCAACTCTGCTTCACCAGTGACTGAGAAGATCTGATGTAACCAAGGATCAAATATATCCTTTTCCTTACAGGTGACTTCAAGTATTCTTTAGTTTTCAACAAGTTGAGAACACTCTAGAAGTTAAGGGGTAAAGGGCTGGAGAGGGACAAGTGTGGGAGGCTCCCATAGAAGCCCAGGCCAGGGATGACAGCAATGGCTTGCACTGCAGTGGTGGCACTGGAGTTGTGTGACTTGGCACAAGTGACTCACCTCTTCTGAGCTTTGGTTTTCTCAGCTACATAAATAGAAAGTTTGCCTCTAAATCACTGGGCACATTGTAGGCCCTCAGTGCTACAATTATACTAAATGTTTTACAAGGTTATGGTGAGAATTAGCACTGATAAATATACAGTAACTGACACATTTGTGTACTCAACAAATGATAGCTTCTATTCTGTTGTATTGAGAAACAGGGTGTTCTAAGGCTGCAAAATGCTTTAGAAGAGCAATGAAAAGGAAAAAACGTATTTTAAATTCTCCTTTAAGACTATTTTAAAATAGCTTTTCTACCTACTGTATACCTCAGGGAACTCTACTCAGTGCTCTGTGGTGACCAAACTGAGAAGGAAATCCAAAAAAGAGGGGATATATGTATACATATAGCTGATTCACTTTGCTTTACAGTATAAACTAACACAACATTGTAAAGCAACTATACTCCAATAAAAATTAATTTAAAAATAAATAAATAAACCTCACATTAAACCTAAAATAAATAAATAAATAAAATAGCTTTTCTGTAATTTGCCAGAGTCTACCAGTACACTTATTCTGCAGCTAAACTGGGCCAGTGAAATAAGTTAACAGTGGCTAACTCTGGGCAAGATAGTAAGGGCAATTATTATTTAATTGTTTGTGTATTTTCCAAAGTGAGCATGTACTGCTTTTGTGATCGGGAAAAGCAAGTTGTTAGATTGTTTAGGACTCAGAAGACAATTTACCCCGGATTCTCTCGTTCTGTATTCTCTCAAAGTAATTCGGTCTGACTTTTTCAGAGACTCTTATTATATAAGGCTGTTGGGTACAGAATCAAAGACGTGGCCTTTCCTATTGTTAGGCATAAAGGAACTTAGAGAAGACATTCTTCCTGCCAGGATGAAAGGAGGCCAAAATCCTCTCCAACTGTGAGACCCACTTCAAGGATAACAAATGAATTCATATATGTACATTTACTCAAGGGGTCAATCCAGTTCCCATTTTTATTGGGCTCTTACAGGAGAAAATAGGGGAAAGTACTCCTTTTAAAATCTGAATTGTTAATATGAATGTATACTATAAAGATGGATTAAAAATTAACCAAGATATGACCCATCAATTCCACTACTAGGTATATAGAGAAAGAGAAATTAAAACACATGTCCACACAGAAACATATACATGAGTATTCAAAGCAGCAATACTCATAATAACCAAAAATCAGAAACAACCCTAATGTCCCCAAACTAATGAATAGATAAAATGTGGTATAATCACACAATGGAATATTATTCAGTAATAAAAGGAGATGAATTCATGCTATTATTTCTCTCATTTAGTAAACAAAGAAATGAAATACCAATACACACTACAACGTGGATGAACCTTGAAAACATTACACTAAGTGAAAGAGGCCAGTCACAGAGGACCACATAGTATATGATGCCATTTATATGAAATTCCCAGAATAGGCAACTCTGTATAGACAGAAAGTAGATTAGTGGTTGTGTAGGGCTGAGGAGGGACCTGGGGGTGATGGCAAATTGGTACAAGATTTCTTTCCCAGATGATGAAAATGTTCTAAGATTGTAGTGATAGTTGTACGACTCTGTGACTATACTAAAAGTCATTGACGTGTACCCTTTAAATGAGTGAATTGTATGGTCTATGAATTATATCTCAATAAAGCTGTTACCAAAAAATTAATAAGTAAATAAACCAAGAAAGGCAAATAACTATCTTATTTCATGTCATTCTGAATTCATTCATTTTCTTTTTCCCCCATTAATCAGTTCATTAGAAATATTTTAAATTCAACTATTTTGTGAAGATATGAGTTCTGGAAAGGACAGGTAACATCGGAAGAATTATCAGAAGCTATTTAAAGCAGCTATAAGATGGTCTTTCTCTCTTTTTTTTCTCCAGTTGAGTCATACCTTCAAACTTTTTCTTTGAAAGTTTAGGGAAGACTCATTTTTTTTTAATACTGGAAAAAAAATCAGGCTTTCTTCCTCCCCCCAAATATCTTGGACAAATCACATCTGTTTAAAATTTATTCTTGTATTTATTGGTTTTGCAAAAGAAGGCATCGTCTTACACAGTATTTGTAATTAAAAGCAAATCATTTGTTTAAAAAAAGGGCAGTTTGCCAAAAAATGGTTTTGGTCTTTTATAATTCTCATTAAAACAATATCTAGCCAAAAAAAAAAGAATGGACAATTCCCAATTAGCCTGAACAATGGAATTAAAGTTGCATGATTAACTTAAATAGTGTCTTTTAAAAATAGATACCAATTATATATTTAAAAGTGAGCATGATAGGGGCTTCCCTGGTGGCACAGTGGTTAAGAATCTGCCGGCCAATGCAGGGGACACGGGTTCGAGCCCTGGTCTGGGAAGTTCCCACATGCCATGGAGCAACTATGCCCATGCACCACAACTACCGAGCCTGCACTCTAGAGCCTGCAAGCCACAACTACTGAGCCCACACGCCACAACTACTGAAGCCCAAGTGCCTAGAGCCCATGCTCCACAACAAGAAAAGTCACCACAATGAGAAGACTGCACACCGCAACGAAGAGTAGCCCCCGCTCACTGCAACTAGAGAAAGCCCGCGTGCAGCAACAAAGACCCAATGTGGCCAAAAATAAAATAAAATAAATTAAATTCAAACAATAAATAAATAAAATTGTGCATGATAGAAGTGATAAAACCACAAATTTACTAGAAGTATGTTATAGACTTTGCCATGGGGAATATCTTTATATGCACGTTACTAACAACAAGAACTATAAATGATAGTTTTGCCTGCATAAACACAAAAAGCCTTCAGTATACCTGCATCAAAAATGAAGTTTTTAGGGGCTTCCCTGGTGGTGCAGTGGTTGAGAATCTGCCTGCCAATGCAGGGGACACGGGTTCGAGCCCTGGTCTGGGAAGATCCCACATGCCGCGGAGCAACTAAGCCCGTGAGCCACAACTACTGAGCCTGCGCGTCTGGAGCCTGTGCTCCGCAACAAGAGAGGCCGCGATAGTGAGAGGCCCCCGCTTGCCACAACTAGAGAAAGCCCTCGCACAGAAACGAAGACCCAACACAGCCATAAATAAAATAAATAAATAAAATTTTTTTAAAAAATGAATTTTTTAGAAGTTAAATGCTCTGATAGAAAACTGAGCAAAGGAGATGGACAGTGCACAAAAGAATACAAATGAACAATATCTGGAAGAAAAAGAAAAAGAAAGCATTTGACATGGTTTTACTCACTGTGTAATGTGCAATATTGTTTGCAGAATTCTTCCCTCCCAGGGATATTGGTTTTAAGCCAAAACAGCAATAAGAAAAAAGACGTTAGGAAATTTTAAGAGTAGTTCATCATATTCACTTAATGTCTTTTTAAATTAGATTGTAACTACTTATCTGAGTTAGAGACCCTAGTCATCCTCTACTCCCTCTCTCTCATCCCTCACTGCGTGGGAGCCTCCCTCCTCTCTGTTCTTAGACCCTCATCCTTCCTTGCCTGACTATTTCGGTAGCCTCCTATCTGGTTTCCCTGCCTTATGTCTCTTCCTACTTAATCCATCTTCTGGACTCCAAGAGTTAGAGTGTTAATTGTTTCTCTCATTTACTTAAGAATCTCAGCAGCCTCTGCATTGTATCGAGCACAAACTCCAAGATCTGTGAAGCTGTCTTCTCTCCTTAGCATACGTGTCCAACCTCATCTCTTGTTCCTCTTCTTCCCCTAACGAGCTATGCTCTAGCTCTGCTCAGCGACAGATTTTCCATAAAAATGTGAAGCTTTCCCACTGCCAGGCCTTTACACAAGCAGTTCCTTCTGCCTTTACTCCCTAACCTCAGTGTACAGCCACCTGGAGTCTAGCACATCCTCCACATTGTTAAGTAGTTGATGACAGCCCTGCCTTTCCTGCAAGACTGAACATTAAGAACTGAGGATGAGGGGAGGGGTAAATTGGGTATTTGAGATTAACATAAACACACTACTATATATAAAATTGATAAACGTCAAGGACCTAGTGTATAGCACAGGGAATTATATTCAATGCCTTGTAATAACCTATAATGGAAAAGAATCTGAAATAGAATATATGTATATATGTAACTGAATCACTTTGCTGTACACCTGAATCATTATAAATCAACCGTACTTCAATTTAAAAAAAAAAAGAACTGAGGACATGTCTTACTCATCCATGAATCCACATCACCTAAAATTACCAGGAACATGGTAAATATAAAGAAATAAAGAAATGAATCCACTTTCTGATTTTTTTCCAGAATGTAGAATATTTTTTCACTGCTAAAACAAATACTTTCATGGAACTTTCAAAGTGCTGGACTGTAGAAATTCCATAGTCTTATTTTCTGATTAAGAAAAACACCAGCAATAAAATTATATGCAGGAACATGATTTTTTTCCACGATTTATTTTTAAAAACGTGATTTGTAACTCACCAAAATGAAATCAATTCAAGATTTTGATTTTAAAGTTTGACTCAATATTTGAAACTTTTAGCCTTTTGGTTTCCTATTTTTTTCTGTTAAGGTGCTCTTGTACCCGTAGTGCCCCTGTGAGAACCCACAAGTTTTGCCCAGGTGAGAGGATGAAATGCCTGCTGTAGGTGGAGGAGTGCCCCTGTTCAGATGAGGATTGCTAAGCTTACATTTGGGATGCGTCATCAGGAACCAGAGGGGTCTGCAATCTAGGGCTAAAAATACACCACAGAACAGAGGAAAAAGAAGCTGGGTGAGAATCTAGGCTAGCAGTCAGCCCGAGAGCAGGAAAAAACCCAGTTATAGAAAAGCCCCTGCTGCAACCCCACCTTCTACTTTTCCCCCACAGTATGAAATTATTTCAACAAAAGGGTGAATATGTCAAAATTTGCCCATCTTTTGGGTGAAGTTCTGAAGACTTGCTTCTAATGTGGTGGTAAAATATGCTAAGCTGTCTTACCCATTACAGTCTTTGAAGTTGTCACAACTTTAAGCATGTGTTGAAGGGGTGATCAGAATATGGAAAACCCACCAGTTCTACTGACCTGGATGGAAAAGAGGTGTATTTTAGGATTTCACTCCACCATATCAAGAGCCACTATTCATTCCTTCATCAATATTTATTTGTTGCCTAATAGGTACCAGTTTCTGTTCTAGGTACTGGAACATAGCTGTTGAATGAAACAAAGTCCTTGCTCTGGAAGCTTATATTCCAGTGGGGTAGACGGACAGTAAACAGGCCAGATGGTGTTGAGTGCTATGGAGGAAACTCAGCAGGGAGAAGGAGAACGTGAGTGTGTGGGGAATAGACTGCTCTTCTGTAGGAAGTAGCCAAATAAGGTGACATTGAAAGAGACCTGCACGAGATGAGTGGGCCATACTGATGTTCCCAGGGGAAGAGTATTCCCAAGTCAGAGGGAATGGCAAGTGCAAAGACCCTGGGATGGAAGAGGGCTTGGTATTTCAAGGAACAAGGGGGCTCATCTGATGAACACAGAGTGAGGAAGGGAGCACAAGGTGGAAGGGAAGGTAGCAGAGGGGCCAGAGTATGGGGCACCTTGTAAACCAGTGTAAAGAATCTGGCTTTTACTGAGCAAGAAGGGAAGCCATTGGAGAGTTTCGACCAAACCAGTAGCACAATCTTACATTTCGAAAGGCTGCTGTGTTGAGAATTGGCTGAAGGGAAGGAAGCAGATGGAGGCTGTAGCAATAGTCCAAGTGAGAGAGAATGGTGGCATGAATCAGTGTACCTGCAGTGGTAAATGGTTGGATTCCAGATACATTCTGGAGATAAAGCCAACAGGATTTATCAGTTCACTTCTCCATCTACCTCTACTTCCGTGCATAGCGAGACTGAAAGGTCATTCTACGACATACAGTCAACCCTCATTATGTACAGATTCTGCATTTGCAAGTTTGCCTTTAACCCCAAAACCAATACTCACAGTGCTCTCCTGGTCACTGTGGACACGCACAGAGCCATGGACATATTTGTTGCCTGATGTCCATTTTCCCAGCTGAAGTCAAACAAGGGGCCACTCTGCCTTCTTGCTTCAGCTCATACTGTAAACAAGTGTTCTTTTGGTCATTTTTGTGCTATGCTTTTTGAATTTTTGTGCTTTTTGTCGGTGATTTCACTTTTTAAAATGTCCCTTCAGTATAGTGCTCGCTAGTGTTCCTAAACACAAGGCGGCTGTGACGTGCCTTACATAGAAAATATATGCGTTAGATAAGCTTCATTTAGGTATGAGTTCAAGTGCTGTTGGCCATGAGTTCAATATTAAGGAAGTACCAACGTACATTAAGTGTCTCTAAACAGAAACACACATAAAACAAGGTTATGTATTGATCTGTTGATGAAAAGTGTTGTAACCAGAGGCACAAAGGAACCTAACCTGTCATTTCACTAAGAGCAATGGCTCAGGATTTGCTAATTCAGCGTTCATGCTGACTTTACAGAACATGGCTACCACGAACAAGAATCAACTGTATAAAGAGGAATTTAGAAGATTCAAAAAGCACTATGTCAAAGGGGCTTGGAAATAGCTTGAACATCACCACGTGCAGAAAACTCCAAGGCACTGCTATTCCTTAAGAGCACTTAATGAGGGATTAGGCTGGGACCCCGTATCTGATTGACAACACTGCTAAGGCTCAATGCACTGGTTCTCATCCCTGGCTGTCCATTAGATCACCCGGGGAGATTTCCAGCAATGGTAATGCCAGGGTCCACTGCAGAGGTTGCTTTAATTGGTATGGGGTATAGCCTGGGTACAAAGAAATTTAAAAGCTTTTCAGATGATTCCAATATGCCGCAAAGCACTTCTCAAACTTCAGCATGAATTAGAAACACATGCAGAGCTTGGTAAAACAGATTGCTGGGCTCTATGCCAAGATTTTTATTCAGGAGGCCTGGGATGGGACGCTAGAATTTGCATTTCTAGCAAACACCCAGGTGACACTCCACAGACCACACTTTTAAGTAGCACTGCCCTACAGCACTTCCATCAGAGGGTTCTATTCTAAGTGACAGCATCCTAAGCAAAGCTCAGCGATGGAGCTCCCTTTGGCCAAACTGAACTATTCTCATCTTTTGGTTCCTTTTCCCCTGTGGCCTTAGTTTCTCTTGCATAACCTTCCACGTGGCTTGGGCTGCCGACTGGGAGGAGCTGGTCCTAATGCAAGATCCTCAGTATTCTTTCCTCACATCCACACATCAAGTCTGGCTTGGCTCAGCCCACATGTTCATTCTCAAACCCATCCCTGGAGACAGACATGGTAATCTGGCCAGACTGAGTGATGTGCTCACCTTTGTGAAAGGAGTGGGATTATCTGATTGACAGACCTACCAGGACCACCTGGAGAAGAGGGGCAGAAAACCAGAGTGGAAAACCCGTGGCTTACAGGAATGATGAGCTCAAGGCAGTGGTCACCTCTCAGGGGTAGAGGGAAACAGAGAAGAATGAGACCTCAAAGGGACACACAGGGGGCTTCAAAAGTACTGATTAATTTGTTTCTGAAGCTGGGTAGTGGATACACAGGGCTTTCATTTTAATTCTACCTTTCACGTTTTACTATGTTTGCACATATGTATGTACATACACACACACACAACTTTTAAGTCCAGTATGAACATCCATCAATACCAAAGGCTGGCAAACGACTCTTATTTCACTAGATAGACTTCTGATAGGGTAGTATCAGATGAGACCTAAAAGAAGGACAGCTCTCCGTTTTGCTCAAACTGGGCTACAGGTTCTCCAACATGGTAGGGGAACAACGAATAGAAAATCTTCACTGCACAGTTCCCATCTTTCTCTTTTTATGATGTTTACATTTCTGTCCATTTTAACATCTTATTTAAAAGTAACTGGGACTTCCCTGGTGGCGCAGTGGTTAAGAATCCGCCTGCCAATGCAGCGGACACGGGTTCGATCCCTGGTCCGGGAAGATCCCACATGCCGCAGAGCAACTAAGTCCGTGTGCCACAACTACTGAGCCTGTGCTCTAGAGCCACGAGCCACAACTACTGAGCCCATGGGTCACAACTACTGAAGCCTGTGCCTAGAGCCCGTGCTCTGCAACAAGAGAAGCCACCGCAGTGAGAAGCCCATGCACCGCAATGAAAAGTAGCCCCGGCTCGGCGGCAACGAGAGAAAGCCCACACGCAGCAATGAAGACGCAACGCAGCCAAAAAAAAAGTAACTGCAAGAGTAGCCACAGTATGCATAAAGCGTGAAAAGACCACAGCCCTATTAATCCTGGTATCTTTAACAGTTATTGCTAGAGAATTTTTTCCTTCACCACTTCCATTCTTTCCAAGTTTTATTCAAAAAAAAAAAAAAAAAGAGGGGGAGGGTGATTAAGATGTCCATAAAGAGTAATCATCATTACAATATTCACCTGGACAGCAATAACAAGGACCCAATTCAGTTGGTACCATCCTATTTTCCCACTAGACAAGTTAAAAAAAAAAGGCAAAGCTTTCTCAATGTGGAAGAATAGGACAGCTTTTACACTGAAATGGTGCCCCAAATGAGTTATAAAATCCCTGATTTTGTCTTCTATTTATCCTTTTCTTTCTGTTCTTTTTCTTTCTTCTCACGCTCAGCTTTTGCTTCTTCTTCCTCATGTTTTTTGATCAACTGTTCCACTTCCTTTTGTTTGAGAACTCTGATGACTGTCTTTCCATTCTCTCTTGTTAGTGTGGCAATTTCCACTAGAAGCAAACACACACACTTGTAATACAGGCAGCCATACTTAGCCAACACACTTAATAAGCAACCACAGTTTAATCTCTTCATACCATTTGAGCCTTAGTACACCACTTTTCCAAGTTTTCTGCTTAATATAATTCATGGATACTTTCATGGAAACAAAATACCTTCAATATTGTAATGTTTTTATGAATATTTTTACTTTAATATCATCTTTATCTTCACCCATACTAACTTTCTGAGCTGCTGTTCTGTTACTTTTTTGGAAAAAGTACAACCAGCCAATTGCTCTAGCTGGCCTGACCAGAAGGAACCAGTTTCCTTGTTAGAACTTCTGAAGGCTCAGCCAAAATCTTTAACCAGTACTTACACTTATTTTTCATGAACTTTTCAAAACAAAGGCATGAAAAGCAGCTCCCATGACTATGGATGAGAAAAGCAGACTAATGCCAAAAGGAGGAGAAATTTTGAGAAGGGAAAATTGAGTAGTGCCTCCTTGAAATTAGGTAGAAGTAGACAAGAGGACAATCTGCAAGTAAATGGCATTTTTTAAAGCAACACCAGGAGCTAAGTTATCCTAAACTAAATCAATACGTTAATTTACTACAATTTTTGAAAAACATTATTTACAAATATTGTTTTTTATATGGTCATATAACTTTAGCTAAATAAAGCATTTACAATTGCAAACATGGGCTTAACATAAGAGATCAGTAGATTCAGAAGAACAGAGGGTACAACTCATGCAAATGTTATACCTCTGATAAAGTACCCCAAACATATATAACCATATAATTACTTTCATATTCTTTATTATATGTACACGTGAGCATAGATATCATTGTCAAGAAGTCGATAAGATAAAATAGCATGGATCAGATTTAACTATGAATATTGAGAACATTCAGGCTCAAGTCCTTAAGCTTGTTATGTAGTGTGGGATGGTGGCTCCAGAACTCGTCAGTGTTGACCTTGGTCAAGTCTTAGGAAATAGCTGTAAGGTCACCTAACTTATAGGGCTGCTGTTTCAGTGCACTATGATAACATGTTAAAGGCCTACTCAATCAATTCCCTCACTAAGCAAACAAATTAGAGGAGTGGACATAAATTACCTTTTTCAGCAGAGAGCTTACTAACATCCATGGTCTTATTTAGGACTTTGATAGCTAAAGCAAGAGCTGACTTCAAAGTCATTTCTCCTTCTTTGTAATCTTGTTTTAACATCGACACAGCTGCCTATAAAACATAAGGAAGAATCAACATAGAGAATTTCCTTTAAATTTTTGCGTTTTTTAGGAACATGAATAATGCCTGAATAATTATTGGCATTATAACCAACATAAACAATTTTGATGGCAGGGAGGGTTGACATGGGATAGGGGTGCAAAGGAGGGATGTTGATGATCTATGAATGAATCCCAGGTATCCATGATTGAATTCAGGGGGTCTGTGAACTAGTATGTGGGAGACTGGGGAACTAGATCTTATTTTCACAACTTCTAACTGAAAATTAGCACTTCCTTTCATTATTACTGTAGGCAATAAACCCTAGTAGTATTAGTAGTACCTGTGACTTCATCACCAATAGAAATCACAGATATTTTCATATCACATTAAGGCTGTTGCAGCTACCTTAAAATGTTGTTTACACTCATCACTACTTTAAAACTATGGCAGTTACTAGACCCTTCGCTACATTCTATAGCAACACAAAAATACTCACAGCGCTATTATTTCCAATGCATGTAGCTTTCCATCCTCCATAATTTCCGCTAGGGTCACTCTGATAGAGCTGAAAGCCATAGTGCTTATCCCAGCCAATGTAAAGCAATGAAACACCAAAGGGACGTTTTCCTTTAACAGAGAAAAAAAAAGCCAAACATACCAACAATCTAAATTTAGTATCACTATGGTTACTTGAGCTCAGTGGCTAACCCCTTTTCTGTGAAGTTAAGCATTCATAAACTGTTCTGTGTTCTGGCCACCATAGATAAGCTCCATCAAAAATTCCACTTTTGTTTCTAGGATTTGGATGCAGCCAGGAGAGGGAATAAAGACAAAGAGGACCAGTGCTAAATTTCATCATTATGTAAAAAGCAATTTGTTTCCTCATTTGAAAAGGTTATTTTGGCCTTTCAATAGTCTATTAATAAAATGTTTGATAGTCCACATAGTGGAAGCCAGTTAGTTCATGAAGTGAGAATGTATGAAAAGCGTCTACTTATTTCATTTTCAATTTCATTTTACCATCTCAAAAAGGTTATTACTCATGAAACGTTTTATCTTTTGGGAATAAAATTTCCAAAAGTTTCAGTACCTCCAAACTGTGTATAAGCTTGTTTGATATCACACAGTGCTGTGACCAACTGCTCACAAGGAATTGGCTCCTGATACTGCAATAAATACCTAGGATAAAGAAACTGGCATATGAATAGTTTTCTCTAAAACACTCTATATACACACTCTAAGCAAAATACCCTCTGAAAAGAAATCTCTGCCATGGGGTCAACATAATAGTCACTTATAAATAATCTAAAGGGGGAGAGTAGAGGGCATGGCAACATCTTAATAATCATACAGTAACTAATATTTTACAAGTTTGGTTAAAGAAAAAAACACTGTAATTTGCAATTAATAGGTTTTTAATGACTTTAATCTTTACAAAAAATGAGTTCTTAGAAACATCGAAACTAATTTTACATATCATCAATTATACTATTTATGACCATACCTTTGAGCAATGAGCCTCAGTTCATTAGTCAGAACGTTAGCATCAGAAGTTATGCCTGCCACACTGCAGGCCATATCCCTTGAGGAAAAGAAAGACATTTATCTGTAAGCAGGGAAGATGTTTACCAGGGGTATTTTACAAGTTTTAGAAAGTACTAAGCTCTATTAGAAAGTCACCATGCTTCCTCTCAGCTGCTATACCCTTCAGATAAAACCTATGTGTGTTTTATCTTTATAGGAAACTTTCAACTTAATGTCATTCAACACATAAGATAAGCAAATGCACACTTAAGTTCTTCATAACAGATGTATTTACCATCACCACCCTGTGAACAGGGCAAGAGAATAAACACTAGGAAGCTAGGGTAAATCCCAAGAAGATTCAACCACAAGGAAGAAAAAGGTTTTGCCAGACAGGAAGACAGACTACCCCATGCTCTTGGGTAGTAAGTACTCTCACCTCCTAAGGCCTAACTTGATGGGGGTGAGGGTGAGGGGACCCGAAGGGCAGGATATTTTATGAGCCTGCCTAGGAAGCTCAGGGCTAGGCTTACAGGGAGTATGCATTTCTTTTCTCTACCCCCCGTTCCCTGAAAGCTGCCCTGGCTCTCCTACAGCCTCGACACCCTCTGGCACTGTGCCTAATCAAGCCTGCAAGCTGCTGAGGGGCCCAACAGTGACTCTGTGGAGGAATGACACTTTCTTGGGTGAGTGTATCAAAAAGGCCCTATAACCAGAATTCACCTGGCTCACCACTGAAGGGAAAGTCTGCAATGAGCAAATCCAGCTCTCTGCTAGCTGCAAAGCCCTGAATACCCAACTGTAACAGAAACTTCACTAAGTGTACAGGGCTTGTCTAAACTTTTCCCAGACCTTCAGGAGGCCTGTTCTTTGGTAAGATTCAGTATAATTCAAAATAATTCCTGAGTAACCATTATTATAAACAATACCTTGAGGGCCTCCCATATGCCAAACACTGTGCTAATTTATCTCATTCATTTTATTTTATTTCATTAAACTGCCACAACCACTCTAGTAGGCTCTGAAGCCCAGAGAAGTTGAACAATGGGTGTGAAGTCACAGCTTGCATTGGTGGAGCCCATATTTAACCCAAAGCTGTGTGACTACCAAGCTTGTACTCTTATCACTATACAACGCTGTTTCTCCACTAAGTACTTGACCCCGCACTTAAAAAGAATAACATATGGTCCTGGGCCTCAAGGAAGTTTCAAGCAAATAAGTTAAAAGGAAAAAATTTCAGAAGTAAAAACAGAACAAACTGTTCAATTCTATCATGTCACATGGAATAGCCCTCCCAAAATATGATGAGATGTTTTCCCTAAGATTTCACTTACTCATTCAGTTTATAAATTTTTTCAGAAAAAAAGACTTCATCAAGAAGCTTGTGGATGTTACGTCTCTCTGCTGCAAGCAGAACACCATCATTTGCTAAAATTCCCAAACAGGTGCCTGCATGCCCTATAGCTTCCATGGCATATTCAACTTGGTACAAGCGACCTACAAGACAAAAGCAGTGAGAAACCAAGACTCTCCTCCTTGTTCTTGCACCAGTGGTTCAAGAGAAATCAGCAACAACACTGGAGGGCTACAAACAAGAGTCCCACTTTTACTCATAGTCCTATGATGTACATAATCAACCTGGTGATCATCACTTCAAACTACAGAAAGGATGAACAACTCAGTATTAAAAAAAGTTTGTAGATTCCCCACCCACCCCTAAAATTCAAACACTTAAAAAAAATTTTTTTTTATTTGAGACAGATCAAACAATTTATATTTTACCTTCTGGAGAAAATATAGTGGTCCTGGAGTCATATCTTCGAGACTGCAAAGGAAAAACATACAAGTGATTCCTACCCACTTTTAGTAAGCCAACTCCTGTAAACCCACAAATCATTTTACAGAACACATCCTGGTATACAAAATTCAGAGAGTGGGAGGAAACTGGTAAGACATCATTCCATTTCAATCTTCTCATGCAAGTCTGTAAGCTGAGTACAAGCAATACAATTTATCAGGCAACAGCTTACTGGCATGTGTATTAACTCACCATGTTTTCTGAACTTTATGATAATTCCTGTAAAAAGAAAATAGGATGATTATTAAAACGAAACTTAAAATTTAAAAAGCATTTCTTGACTTGAGAAAAAAATGTTTTCTTCACTCTCTTCATTCAGCCAGCATTTACGGTGCACCAGGCACTATGCTAAATGCTGGAATGCCAGCATGGGTAAGAGCAATCCCTTTCCTAAAGAGCGTACAGTCTGGTGGCCAGGTGAGGGAGGAAGACACAGAAGGACAATTATAAAGCAATGTGGAAACAGCGGCACTAAGAATAGAGTGGGAAGAGGTTTGGAGAAAATCAAGAAAGTATTTTTTGAGAAACACATACAGAAAATGAGCCCAAATTAGAGACGGGAGAGGCAGAAATAAGGCTGAAAACATTTAGGTCTAAGAGGAAGAACAGGGGAAGAAAGAAGGGAAAGGCATCAGGCAGAGGAGAAAGCTTGAGCAAAAGGCACTGAGGCAGGATAGCTTAATGGGCGAGAGAAATTGCTGAAGTTAAAAAAAATATGAAAAAACCAAAGAATTAAGCAAGTATCCAGACCATGTAGAGCTTTGAATGCCAAGCTAAGAGGCTTAGGCTTTCTCCAGAGACTGATACGGGGTCCTGAACTATGAAGGGGAGGAGCGGGATGGTAATCTTTGGCATCATTACTATTACTGCAAAAGACAACACTAGGGCTCAGCGTGATTTGGTGGAAAAGCCAAACTTCGGCCTCCAGAGCCAATTTTCCCAAATTCTAGAATATCGGCAATTAAAAATGTAAAGATAAGTAGGGATCAGGTCCCGAAGGCCCGCGTGCCCAGGTAAAAACTATGAATTCTATCTCTTAAGCAATGGGGCTCCAAAGAATGATGCTGGGCCAAAAAGCCACAGGAGCTGACAGGCATTTTAGAAAGATCGCTCTGGCTGGTGAAGACTGGGGCAGGGTAACCAGTCATGAGGCTGCTGCAACACGCAGGTGAAAGGTAAGGCTAGCCCTGAGCAGAGAGCCAGGAGAGCACAGAGAGGAGACGGCCGGGGCTTCTGATTCGCGAGAGAACACAACTTTCTCATCTCCACGCCTGACGCAGGACAACGGCCCGAGGCGAGTTCACCTGCACCTCCTTTCCCGCAGGTTTACTTTCACTACGGACTCTTACAGTGACGGAGGCAGCCCTACAACTCTGTCCTGCCCACCGGCCCCACGCCCGCCCCGCCGCTCGAGCGTCCCCAGCCCCGTGGTGCCTGCTCAGTGCAGAGAAGCCCGACGGCGGCCGTCCGGAGTCAGTCCCGCGGCCGGTCCATCACCAAGGAGCCGGTGCAGAGTCATCATGTCCACGGTTCCTCGGCGGCCGCTGCAGGCCGGGACCAGCTCTGCCGCGACGCTCAGGATCCCCGCCCGCGGAGAGAGCGGCCAAGCTTCCGCGAGTGCGCAAGGGGCAAAGGCTCACCGAGGGGAGACGCTGAAGAGCCTACACGGAGCTCTTTCTCCGCGAGAGAAAATCCACCACCACTGCGTGAGTATCCGCTGCTAATATGGCCCCCGCGCGTGCGCAGAGCCACCAGGGGGGGGCGGGGCAGCCGAGGACGCGGAACTCCTTCTGGGGGGCGGAGCGAGCGTCGGTTGTCCTCGTGGGAGCTGGGGAATTGAGGTTCGGAGGCACTGGCAGGGATCCTCAGCCCAATGAGGGGGCACTAGAACACGGGGAGCGGGGCAGGAAGACCCTGGCCAAGGAGGAAGTGGAATTATAGCTAATGTCCCTTTTCCACTGTTTGCGCTTTATTTTCACTTTCGCTTTCTATTCAGCACTAAGCCATAGGCCCAGGAGAGCACTGGTGTGGGACCGCCTGTTAATTGCTTGCCTTTCCTGCCCTGTTCTCAAAACGGACCCAAGCACGTCAGACGTTACCCTTCACTCTGCCTCTCATCATCTCCCTTCTTGAATCTGTCTTGCACTTTTATCGCTGATACATGCCTTTTGGGGCATATAAAGCATATTATGATGGGGTTTACACCTTTGGGAGAACTTTCACCTTAGTTTCCTCCTCTGTCTTTCACCTCGTTAGAAAGGATTCCCCTGACCAACCTAGTTAAAGCAATACCCTACCATCACCGTACACACACCGTTATCTTCTATACAGAAATTGTCATGTTTATTTATGTGTTCATTATCCATCTCTCCTTTCCACTCTTTTTTTCATCTGGCTTCAGTCTCTACTCAAACTATCTACTATTCATGTTTTAAGTTTCTTCGAGCTAGACGCTTGACTAGGTCTGAATTGATGTGTAGTCATTTGCTCATAGTCTCCTCCAAGAAGAGGTCCACAGGGTAGGGACTTCGTCCTCTTCATGTTGGGCAAAAAATTATTATTGAGGGATCTGAGCTTTGAAAAGGAGGTAACCTGGGAATGAGTTGTGGTTTGAGGTCTCTCCTTTCATTTCTGCTTCCCAGGCACAAAGGGAGGTGAGCCAAGGCAAAATGGCAAGGGCCACACCCAGACAGGTAGTGTTCTGAAAGCATCCTTAGGTGGCAGTGTAACTTATGGAATCTCTCTGAGGATCCCTGCCACCTTAGTTCATTCTGACGAATTGAGCATTAAGAGTTTTAAATGAGAGGTAGAATTTATTAGGTCAAAAGAAGAGGGATCAGTTGAGATAAAAGAGCAGAAGTAAAAATGAGTTTGACAAGTTTGGGTGACAGAGTAGCTCAGTCTGGCTAGAGTGAAGACGTCAATAAAGGGAGGAAAGGAGGAAAGGCATTTTAGGCCAAACTGTAGAATGCCTTCAATGCCAGAATTTTTTCTCTGTAGGTAGTGGGAAAAGAGGATTAAAGTGATGTTTTAGGATGATGAAGCCTCATGATCTCCCATCCCACATGTTCCTCCTACAACGTGGCATGGATGCTTCCCATTGAGAGGTTTTGTGTCCCCTTCCCCTGAATCTGGGTGGGCCTGTGACTGCAACGGAAGTAACATCATATGACTTCCAAGCGCAGGTCATAAAAAATAAATTTGTCTTGTTCTCTTGGGAAGGTGTTTCTTGGAACCCTGGCACCGTGCCATGAGCGAGCAGAGACCAAATGGAGAGAGATCCCACCAACAGCCCGGCTGAGCTTCCAGCATGACTGGCCAGATTTGTGAGTGAGGATTCCCCCAGACGATTTTAGTCCCCCATCATTGAATCTCCCCCAGCACTGAGGTCTTCCCAGCTGAGGCCCCAGGCATTGTGGAGCGGAGACAAGCTGTCCCAGGGCCTGTCTGAATTCGTGACCTGAAGAATCCATAAGATATAAAAAACTGAGCTTTTAATCTACTATGTTTTTGGTTAAATTGTCACACAGCAATGTACTGTAATGAGAGTTTTTATCTGGCCCTAATATGAAGGCTGTAAGGTGGAGAGATGAAGGATAATAACGCCAGAAAGTAAAGTTCTGTTGCAGTCGAGAGGGGATTAAAAACCCGGACAGAGGGCTTCCCTGGTGGCGCAGTGGTTGAGAGTCTGCCTGCTAGTGCAGGGGACACGGGTTCGAGCCCTGGTCTGGGAGGATCCCACATGCCGCGGAGCAGCTGGGCCCGTGAGCCACAATTGCTGAGCCTGCGCGTCTGGAGCCTGTGCCCCGCGACGGGAGGGGCCGCGATGGAGAGGGGCCCGCGCACCGCGATGAAGAGCGGTCCCCGCACCGCGATGAAGAGTGGCCCCCGCTTGCCGCAACTGGAGAAAGCCCTCGCACGAACCGAGGACCCAACACGGCCAAAAATAAATAAATAAATAAATAAAATCAAGTAAAAAAAAAAAAAAAAAAAAAAAAACTTTAAAAAAAAAAAAAAAAAAAAAAAACCCGGACAGAAAAAGATACTTGCAAGAGTAGAGTCTTTGCTGGAGGTATGGTATTGATTCCCAAATCTAGAACTGGTTTTCCTCCTCATTGGTGGAAAGAACCAAAGACCAGCACTTGCAGACATGCGTTCATTCTAACAGTTCATCAGACGGTTCTCTATTAAGGCTGTGCTAGGGGCCTGGCACCAAGCTAGGTTCTGAAGATAATGAAATAAATATTATTCAATTTATGCCACCAAAGAGTTTATAAACTACATTGACCTGATTGATTGGAGATAAGCTAGGGCAAACACCAAATAGTAAAATATCAATGCAAGGCAGCCCGTATTCAAATATCTAAAGAGTTGGTCAGCAATATTTGCATTAAGATAATTCAGTGGAAGAGAATCCATGTTAGCAGAAGGAGCAAGCAAGCAGGAAATCTGTAGAGTTTCATGGTATAAGAAAATGAACACTGGTCTGGGAGTGAAATGCAAGTTTTAGTTCATTTTTCTAGTCCCCAGTTTCCTGAATGGTCAAGCCAGATAAAAATCACAACCCCTTAAATTTGAGAAGCATAAGTGATTTCCTGTGAATGATCTCATTTGATCCTCCTAACACAGGTGTGTATGTGAGCCCATAGGGAGGAGAGGAGGGGAGGGGAGAAAGGAGGAGAGGAGGAAGTGGTATGGGTCGCTGGCTCTCTTGGAGCAAATTGCTTCAACTTTTTAAGCATCTATTTCCTCATCTGAAAATGGGGATTAATCACAACAGTACTATTTACACTCCCACCAACAGTGCAGGAGGGATCCCTTTTCACCACACCCTTTCCAGCATTTATTGTTTCTAGATTTTTTGATAATGGTCATTCTCACCGGTGTGAGGTGATAACCTCATTGTAGTTTTGATTTGCATTTCTCTGATAATTAGTGACGTTAAGCATCTTTTCACGTGCCTCTTGGCCATCTGTATGTCTTCCTTGGTGAAATGTCTGTTTAGGCCTTCCGCCCATTTTTTAATTGGATTTTTTGTTTTTTTGATATTGAGCTCGGTGAGCTGTTTGTATATTTTGGAGATTAATCCTTTGTCTGTTGTTTCATTCACAAATATTTTCTCCCATTCTGAGGGTTGTCTTTTTGGTTTGTTTATGGTTTCCTTTGCTGTGCAAAAGCTTTTAAGTTTACTTAAGTCCCATATATACACTACCGAATGTAAAATAGTTAGCTAGTGGGAAGCAGCAGCATAGCACAGGGAGGTCAGCTTGGTGCTTTGCATGACCTAGAAGGGTGGGATAGGGAGGATGGGAGGGAGGCTCAAGAGGGAGGGGATATGGGGACATATGATTCACTTTGGTGTACAACAGAAACTAACACAGTATTGTGAAGCAATTATACTCCAATAAAGATCTATTAAAAAATCATAACAGTACTTTTCTCACGGGTTTTTTTGTGGAGATTAAATGAGATAATGCATGTAAAGTCCTGTGATATAATATGAAATATATGTTTGGTCTTTGTCCCCGGTTCTGGCACAAAGCTTCTAAAACTCTTGTAATTTCCTGAGCAGTAGGGGAGAGAGGAGCATCTTTTTTATTCATAATAAGACCCTTTCAGCTACACATGAATTTATGCTAATGAAGTGAGTCTTGGAGGATGGGTGCTGATTATTAGAGGAACCAACCAAGTGACTAGAGGGCTGGAACTTCAGCCTCACCCCCCACCTTCTGGGGAGGGGAGATGATTTGATCAACCAGGGGTCAATGATCTGATTAACCGAAGCCAGCATAAAAGCCCTAACCAAAGAGGTTCAAGAGCTTCTGGCTTGGTGAGCAGATCTACATGCCAGGAGCATGGTGCACCCCCAACTCCACAGAGACAGAAGCTTCTGTGCTCAGGACCCTTCTGGATCTCACCTTATGTATTTCTTCCTCTGTCTGTTCATTTATTATCATACCCTTAAAATAAACTAATAAACATAAGTAAGCATTTCCCTGAGTTCTTTGGGCTGTATTTGCAAATTATAGAACCTGAGGAGGGGATCATGGGAAGCCCCAACTTACAGCCAGTTGGTCAGAAGTACAACCTAGGACTTGAGGCTGGCATCTGAAGTGGAGGCAGTTTTGTGGGACTGAGCCCTTAACCTGGGGGTCTGCTCTAGCTCCAAACAGTTAGTGTCAGGATTGTTTAATGCGAAGGAAAACTCCACATGTTTAGCGTCAGAAGTGTTGTGAGAGTAGAGAGAGTTTTCTTTTAAATACGTAGTGCTCAATAAATATTTGTTTTTATTATATATTGTTAAACAGTAAGGCAGGAAGGACAGGGATTTGATCATCGTTTACTGATCTAAAATTCTGATTCCTAAGAATCAGATCACTGATTGGATATGAGAGAGGCAAAAAGAAAACTTCTCCAATATTTTGGGTTTGGGTAACCTGGTTCATTCATTTAGTAAGTATTTATTAAGTCTTTTCTATGTGCCAAGCCCTGTGCTAAGAACTTTGCATTAATTTCTAAGAAATCCTCACAACTAACTCTGTGAGGTACTACAGGCACTATAAGATAGGTACTACTTCACCTTTACAGATAAGGAAATTGAGGTGCAGAGAAGTTAAAGGTGAATATAAGAATGATACAAGAAAATTCAGAGACCTAGTTTGGGGAGTATAGATAGCTCTATAGGTAGGTCATTAGATGGAGAGATACAGAATCAATGTGTTCTCATTTATATTGAAAGAGATAACTACTGAGAAGGTGTTTGAATGGCCAGGGTTCTAGACTTGAGTCATCTGTAGAGAATGGAGGGTTAAAATGACAAGAAGTAAACAGCTATTTACTATATCATACTAAGGGGGACATGAAGAGAAATCAGTGAAGGAAATACAGTGGTATGATTAAAGTCAAGTACATGTGAGCTATGTTCTTCAATATTACATATTCATACGAAAAGAAACATAAATTGTAGAGAATTTAAAAATATCCGCTTAGGGTCTTTCTTAGTATCGATATGAAAACTATTTCAGTACTTCAGGAGTTAGTGGCCTTGCCTGGGTGTGTTATTTGCTTCCTTGCAGTTCCAGTGAGTTCTGGCATCTATCTGTGGAGTTACAGTTTCAACTGCTCTCTCAAACAAGTTAAAGCTTTCTCTTATGAATACCATCTGTGTTTCCTCCGAAGGCATTATGTGTGCCTTATTTTCTCCAGCCTTTCTTCTAGGATACATTAATTTTGTAAATATTTTTAAAGACCATGGGAAAGGCACTATACCGGGTGTAAGAAGGGATGAAAGACAAAAAAAGTTTTACATGGTTTTTGCCCTCAAATAGCTCTTAGGCTAGATGACTACACAGCCATCATCCATGATACCAAGTGATATGCCATACAGAAGACGGGGTACAATGGGATTCTGGACAACAAAGAGATGGGAGAAGGCTTCATAGAGTTGGTGATATGTTAACTAGGTCTGCGTGTTACATCCACTTATTTAAAATATGTGAATATGTCTATACATATATATTCCTTTCAAAGTTTAAAAAAATCATTGATCTCAGGGCTACAACAGACCTTGAGAGATTATCTGATTCAGAATATCACTCTACACATTTGATACACAAGGCAAGTGAGACCCATAGAAAGACATGCTTGTTCATGTAGTACTTTCTTAGGTTTAAAAAATGGTCATGAAATTGCTAGAAGACCTTAGTGGTTTCATGTGCATTGCAATGTTTCATCAATTCATCTTTAACTATGCAGGGAAACCCTTTATGGAATTAGATTTGGTCCTATTGGTTTTTAATTACCCAAGTTAGTGTGAATTTTTATCTGGTCACATGGAGTTCCCAGATTCATAGGACTTGGCAGTTTCAAACCAGATTTCTTCTACAGCTTTCTGGCCCATGTCAAACATTTGCTGCAAGTGCTTCCACCCAGTTTTTGCAGTAATCATGAGATACTCTTCGTTCTCTGGGTATAGCTGGCAAGAGTGTGCAGCTAAGACAAGTGACTGACAAAAACGACTGCATACAAGTAGAAACAAAGCACCCCTCTCCACAGGTGTCAGTGGGACTACACTTTCAAACCCTGCAAGGACATGACCTCCTACTTGTATAGGAGTCTTGCTTTCAATCATCATGTACATGATGGTGATTGCCACTTCAAACACATAGTAGCCATAGCTCATGTCATCAAAATCTAAAATCCCAGACACTTGATATACAGCATCTCCAAAGGCTGACTTGCTGGACTCTATTAAAATGTTATGGTCGTTAAGATCTCCATGATTGATACCTGAAAGGAGAAAAATCAAGCCTAGTAAAAACAGTTGTTCAATACCCTAGTTCATTCTCTTTCCTTTTCTCTTCCTCAGGTATGGACATTCAGATAATTTGATAAGCAGTCAGAGATAAAGAGCTAATCCCTCTTTTTCTTGAAATAAAATAATTTCCTCTGAAAAGGATAAAAGCAGTTAATTTTGGTGGTTGTTTTTTGCTTTTGCTTCTCATCAATACAAGGCCAGAAGATGGAGACTGTAGTCATTGTGAACACCTGATTTTGGCTATAAGCCAAGTAAAGGGAAAATAACTGTATACACACACATACACACACACCTACGTGTGTGTGTGTGTGTGTGTGTGTGTGTGTATTCATATTATTATAAGAAGCAAAGAGTCCTGGAATGAACCAGATGTGCCTTTATTTTAACCTAGGATTTCTAAAAGAAATTTCTGATGACAAGGTAATTCCGAATGTCCCCAGTCTTTTGATTACTGGAAAAGGTGATGTTATTTTAAGTCAGTACCACTGGAAGTGGGGGGCCTGTGGCTAGTGCTGGCCCACAAACTGTTATTAGTCTGCATGAAATAAAAACAGAAATTGAGACTGTTTAGATAATTTCATAGTGATTTTTCATCAAAGAGTATGACAGGGGCCTTATCTCATTAACAGTATAGGCCAGTTTGGGTGTTGTCAAATGTGCATGGTAAGTCATATGTGGTGTGAGCCGTGAACTAATCTTGAACAGTAGGGCCATGTATCAGGCTGCAGTGGGTTGGGAGAAAAACCCAAACTTTTACCATGGATAGTTTGAGAAGCACTGATTTAAACGACTGAGTGAGGGGACTTCCCTGGTGGTGCAGTGGTTAAGAATCCGCCTGCCAATGCAGGGGACACGGGTTCGAGCCCTGGTCCAGGAAGATCCCACATGCCACGGAGCAACTAAGTCCGTGCGCCACAACTACTGAGCCTGTGCCACAACTACTGAAGCCTGCACGCCTAGAGCTCGTGCTCCACAACAAGAGAAGCCACCGCAATGAGAAGCCCACACACTGCAATGAAGAGTAGCCCCTGCTCGCCGCAACTAGAGAAAGCCTGCGTGCAGCAACAAATACCCAACGCAGCCAAAAATAAAAAAATAAATAAATGTATTTAATAAATAAATAAATAAATAAATAAACCTCTGAGTGAGGATTAGGAGGAGATGGGGATGTCCATGCCTACTGAAGCAGTGAGTCATGTACTTCATAATAAGTACATGATATAAAGTCCACAATATTAGCTTCTAAATATAATGCTGATTTCTTCTATATGAGTTAGTATTGTGTAATTCATGTTAAATGATATGGCACAGTTGGTGGCCTGTAAAAGCAATGAATATTACTGTAAACTACATGCTTCTGATATTGGGGTTCATCATACAATTGATGCCATGTCATAGTTTCACTGGCAATATTTTTTCTTCCTAGAGGTTCATAAAGTAATTGGATATCTTGTACAGTCAAATGGCGTTTTAGAATCAATGAAATGTTACTTCACTAATGCAATCTGTACATGCAAGAACCTCTCTCATTTTGTTGCTTCTCTTCACATGTCCAATGGCCTATTAAGAAATGATACAGCGACTTAATGCTTGGAATAAAATGACGAAATTTGTTGAATTTGAGAATTAACAAAAGAAAAGAAAGAGTTCTGATCCAGATGGCAGAGTGAATTCATTCTTTGATAACCCCAATATACATAGCAATGATAAAAGTAAAAAGAGAAAACAATAAATATACAGCCAGCCTCAAAACAAAGATAGATTTATACACTAAAAACAGAATAGAAATGCCAAGCACAAGCAGGGCAGTGAGCAGGAATAAAGCCACAGGTTTGTCTATTGTGTTCCAGATCAGCAGTGTGCTTTCCCCCTTTGGGAGAAGGAACTTAAAATGCTACCTGCTGGTTGGGAATCAGACTCACTACATGAAGCTGGAGGCAGTGATGAGGGCTTCCCAACTCTTAAAAGGATGAGAAAATCTGCTACAACCCACTGTTTAGACTACTGCAGGTCCAAAGAGGCAGAAGGACAAAATATAGCCTTGAAACCAAATGCCAAACCAGGCTGCTGTGTGACTATATTCTGTGCCTGATCATTGTAGTTACTGAAGTCTTTGGTTCAGTGTCTATAGTCAGTTTCTTGTTCTTGCTCATGGTACCTTATTTCCCTGTGTGCTGATATAGAGTATGTTCTCTGGCCACAAGGCAGTTACTCTAGAAAAATAATCAAGAAGAACTTCTAAAACTGAAAAACACAATGAAAAAATTAAAAACACAATGGTTGGGTTTAAGAGTTTAGACATAGCTAAAGAGAGAATCGATAAACTAGAAAATTGTCGAAAATGCAGCACGGGCAGAGAAAAAGATTAACACACACACACACACACACACACACACACACGAGAAGGTAATATACATAGAGGATGCAGTGAGAAGGTCTAACATGAGCTTAATTGGAGTCTCAAAAGGAGAAGAAAGAGAGAAAGGTGCAGAGGCAAGAATTTTCCATAAATGATGAAAGACCATGTCCACACACAGATTTGAGAAACCTGAGTAGATCAAGAAAGAAAATTATTATTATTATTATTTTTTTTTTTTAAATAAATTTATTTATTTATTTAGTTTTGGCTGTGTTGGGTCTTCGTTTCTGTGTGAGGGCTTTCTCCAGTTGCGGCGAGCGAGGGCCACTCTTCATCGTGGTGCGCGGGCCTCTCACTGTCACAGCCTCTCTTGTTGCGGAGCACAGGCTCCAGACACACAGGCTCAGTAGTTGTGGCTCATGGGCTCAGTTGCTCCGCTCATGTGGGATCTTCCCAGACCAGGGCTCGAACCCGTGTCCCCTGCATTGGCAGGCAGATTCTTAACCACTGCGCCACCAGGGAAGCCCCCAGAAAATTATTTTAAGAAAATATCTGAAAAGCATCCCAAAGGAGAAAAAGACAAAAGCAACAGACTGACAGCTGGCCTCTCAGCAGCAATGGAAGCTAGAAGACAGTGGAATTCTAAAATTCTAAACCCATGAAATCTAAAATTCTATAGGCTGTGAAAATCTCCTTCAGGAACGAAGACAAAATAAAAAACATTTTCAGACAAAATCAGAGAGAGTTCACCATTAGAGAACTGCATTAAAGGAAATTCAGTAGGTTGTATTTCAGGCAGGAATAAAATAACTCCAGACAGAAGGTTTGGGGTGCTGGAAGATTAAAAGGGAACATATAAGTAAATCTAAATAAACTAGACTCTAAAACAAAAATAATAATGTCTTTTGTGGTAAAAATATAGAATTAAAGTTTACTAAAACAGCAGCATATGAGTCAGGAAAGACATAAATGGAATGAAAGTATTTTAAGGTCCTTGTATTGTCTTGAATAATATCAGACTTTGATAAGTTAAAGTCGCATGTTAGAATTCCTAAGGTAATCATTCAAAGAATAGAGAGTATATAATTTTCAAACTGCTGGAGAGAGAGAAAAAAAAAAGACAAAAATAATTAGCACAAAAACAATTCACTCAAAAGAAGGGGGAAAAGGAAAAGAAAAAATGGAAAAGAGAAAAAATCAAGAGAACAAAATATGATGGGATAGCTATATAATGTCAGATGGAGTAGACATTAAGGCAGACAACAATGGCAGAGATAAAGAAGGCTACTTTATATTGATAAAAGATACAATTTCCTAGTAAGACAACAATTCAAATTTTATATGCATGTTGCCTTGAAATATATAAAGCAAAATTTGACAGAAATACAAATAAAAATAGACAATCCACAATCAGACTGGGAGATTTTAAATATACTTTTCTTAATAATTATTAGAACAAGCAGACAAAAAGATAACTCAATAGTATAGAAAACTTAAACAACATGATTAACAAATTTGACCTACTGGACATATACATAACTCTGTACCCAGCATCTACTGAATAAATTCTTTTTAGCACACAGGGAACATTTTTAAAAAATTACCAAATGCTTCATTATAAAGTAAATCTTAACAAATTTCAGAGTAATGAACTCATATAGAGCTGCTCTGTCCCACATAATAGCCACTTGCCATAAGTTACCATTTAAATTCATTAAGATTAAATAAAATAAAAAATCCAATTCCTTAGTTGCACTAGTCATTCAAGTGCTCAGTAGCCACACAAAAGCTAGTGTGTTAAACATCACAAATACAGAACATTTCCATCATTGAAGAAAATTCTACTCGACAGCACTGATACAAAATATGTTCTCTGACCATAATGCAATTACAGTAGAAGTCAACAGTAAAAGGATAATCAAAAATTTCATCATATATATCTTTTATTGATCTATGTCAATGGAGAGGTAGACCAATGTTCACGGATTATCTTACTCAATCTTATAATATAAATATATATACCCATTTTCTCCAAATGTGTATATAGATTCAATTCTAGCCAAAATCTAGCCAAAATCTCAACAAAATTTGTCTTTAAACATGACATGCTGATTCCAAAATTGATATGGAAATGTAAAGGACCAAAAATACTCAAGACCCTCTTATAGAAGAACAAGAAGGTGGGAGGACATGTTCTACCAGATATGAAGACTTTAAAAGTTAAAGAAATTAAGATACTACGGTAATCTTTAGGGATGCTCAAAAATATTCCAGTTATCTTCCTTCTAGGAACATGCTGGGTTGCAATTCCCTGCTTCCCCAAAAGCTGTATGCAGCCGTGCAGCTTTTTTTGGTCACTTACATATGAACAGAAATGATATCACTTCAGGGCAGAAGCTTTAAGATCCAGTGTACAATTTACTACATTTTCTTTCCCCATAGCGACATTCCAGTTGGTGAAAGTTCCATCAGTCTAAATCCCAAAGTGAGAAAACACAGAGCCCTAGTCAATCCATGATAGACCTGCAGCTTGAGTTGGAACTAAACCTTTGTTATTATAGTCCACAAGAATTTGGGGGTTATTTGTTACTGCAGCATGACCTAGCCTAGCTGATACACAGTGTGGTATGGGTGCAGAGACTGACAAATAGACCAATAGAGTAAAATAGAGTCCAAAGACATATTTGATTTACAACAGAGGTAGTACTGGAAAACAAAAGGAAAAACATGGCTTTTCAATAAATGTTGGTGAGAAAATTTATCAGCCATAAGAAAAATTCACACCATATATAAAAATAAATTCCAGATGGATTATAGGCCTATTATGAAAGGCAAAAAACTAAAACTTTAGGAAGATAATATAGGGTAATATCTCATGACCACAGGTAGGGAAAATTTTTTTCAGAAAACACTAACCTTGAGGTAAGAGATTGGTATATTTGAAACCAATAAATTAAGGATTATTCATCAAAACATATCATGAAGAGAGTGAAAAGACAAGCCACAGAATGGAACAAAATATCTGTAACACATATAACCAACCAGGGGCTTGTATCCAGAAAATATTTTGAACTTCTAAAATCAATGAGAAAAAAATCCCAATAGAAAAACAAGCAAAAGACTTGAAAAGGCACTTCACAAAAGAATATATCCAAATGGCTAATAATTGGGAAATGTATATTAAAACCACAATAAGCAACCATTACACACACATCAGATTGGCAAAAATTAAAGTCTGATAGTACCAAGGTTGTAGAGGAATATAAATTTTATTCTCTGCTAGTAGTGGTACAAAGTCATACAACCACCTTGGCATTAATAATGCCACCTTGTTTGGCATTATCTCTGAAGCTGAAAATGGACATGAACTATGACTTAGCAATCCTACCCCTGAGCTCATGAAGTCATATACCCAAAGAACTCATGAACATGTATACCAAGAGACACAAGAATATTCACAGAGCACTGTTCTTAACAGACCAAAACTGGAAAGAACTCAAATATCTTTGAAGAGTAGAATAGCTAAAGTGTGGTATATTTATGAATCGCATACTCTACAGTAATAAAAGTTAAAATAAGCTATAGCCACATGCAACAACGTGGATAATCTTACAGAAGTAATATTAAGAAAAAAAAAAAAAAAAAGGGAAGACACGAGTGAATATATACTGCAGGGAGGCAGATGGGACAGGGAGACCAGTTAGGAGGCTACAGCAATAATCCATTTGAGAAATGATGGTATTTTGGACCAAGTGGTAGTAGTAAATGTGGGGAACAGGGTTAGAAGTAGGGTATTCTTTGAAGTCAGAACTGATAGAATTTGACTGGATGTGAAGTGTGGGAGAAAGAACAAAGTCAAGCTGATGACTTGTAAGTTTTTGGTCAGATAAACTAAGCGAATGGTGGGTACTATTTTAACGGGATGAAGATGACTGGGAGGGGGAAACAGGTTTGAGGGGGAAAAAAATCAACTCCTTTTTTTTTTTTTTTTTTTAACCATATTGTGTTTACACAAAGTAAGTGCTATTGGACTGAACTGTGCCCGCTCACACCCCCACACCGAGTTTCCTGCAAATCATATGTTGAAGCCCTAACCCTCAGTGCAATGGTATTGAGAGATGAAGCCTTTGGGAAATAATTAGGTTTAGGGGAGGTCCTGAGGGTGGGGCCTTCATGATGGGATTAGTATCTTCATGAGAAGAGATACTGGAGAGCTTGCTGGCTCTCTCTCCACCATGTGAGGAGGACACAGAGAGAAGAGAGTCCTTACTAGAACCTGACCGTGCTGGCACCCTGATCTCAGACGTCTAGTCTCCAGAGCTATGAGAAACACATTTCTGTTGTTTAAGCCACCCAGTCGTTTGTGTTTTTTTAATGGCAGCCTAAGCTGACTATTACAGAAAGCAGAGGACAAAAAGGATGTGCAAAGCCTATCCTTGGCTTTGCTAGAAATGCCTCCTCAGTTTCTTGCCTTTTGACCAGTACTTCATTCTGGGTCAGAAGGTTTGTTACACACTAAAGAAATTGTTGGGCTTCCCTGTCGGCGCAGTGGTTGAGAATCTGCCTGCCAATGCAGGGGACACGGGTTCGAGCCCTGGTCTGGGAAGATCCCACATGCCACGGAGCAACTAGGCCCGTGAGGCACAATTACTGAGCCTGCGCGTCTGGAGCCTGTGCTCCGCAACAAGAGAGGCCGCGATGGTGAGAGGCCCGCGCACCGCGATGAAGAGTGGCCCCCACTTGCCGCAACTAGAGAAAGCCCTCGCACAGAAACGAAGACCCAACACAGCCATAAATAAATAAATAAATAAATAAATAAATAAACCCAAAAAGTTAAAAAAAAAAAAATTGTTGTGCATGTGCATAAGGAGTTATGCCCTAGCATGCTCATTGCAGCATCATTTATACAGAAAAAAAAAGGAACCAACTAAAATTCCATTAACAAGAGGATAGACCCAAAAATATTACATTAAAATAAATTATGGAACACACACACACACACACACACACACACACTATGGAATATTATTCAGCAGTTTAAAGCTAACCAACTAAATGAACTAGAACTACACATATTAAATGGATCAATCTGAAAAACAATGTTGAATAAAAAAGCAGGTTGTAGAATGATAATATACAGTGTGATGCCATTTATCTAAAGTTTGAAAGCACGCAAAATACTACTGTAGGTAATTTATGAATACATATAATTTATGAATTCATAAATATAATTTATGAATTACTACATATGTAGTAATATTAAACATGTATGCAAATTTAGTAGGGAGAGGAGAGGTAGAATCATGTAAAGTTTAGAGGGGGCTTCAAATGTAGCAATTTTAAGGGATTAGCGGGGGCTTCAAATATAGCAATTTTAAGGGAAGTGAAAGTATTATCCTTTAAAAGCAACAGGAGCAAATCTGACAAAGTTTTAAGATTTGATAAAGCTAAGTTGTACCTCCATATTTTGCTGATGGTTTGAAATTTGACAATTTAAAAATCAAGAAAAATACTGATTTGAATGGGGGAATACTCACATTCTCGAAAATGACTTAATTTGGTCATTACTTCATCCTTGAACAGCTGAACAACCTGTTCAACCATCTCTCGATTCCGATTCTGGCCCAAGGCATACAGGTATTTCTCCAAAAGAGGAACATTTTTCAGATTCCAGATGAAGTTCTCCCGATGAAGACTACTTAACTTTGGGTGATGGAATTTCTAAATCAAAAGCAAAGAACCTCTTAGACTCTTAACAGCACAACCACTATGGAGAGGTCTGCACCCTCCAAAGGGTGGGCTGGGTGTGCCTTAGGGAAAGAGCTGGCATTCTCTCATGGTCACTGACTTGCTCCATTTACCTTAATCCACAAAGTGGTAATAACATCATATTTCTAGAGGATCTCATAGTTTTGAGAACACATTCCCATCTTCCCCGATCCTCACAACTGGGCAAAGACAGGTGTCACTATCTGTGGCCTACCAAAGGAATGGAGGCAGCTCTAAAGAACTCTGCACTGGGCCCCCTGCTCCCTCTCTGACTTCATCTTCAACAACTTTTTTTCACTCTCCTCTAACCACACGACACTGGCCTCCCTGCTGTTCAAGGAACATGCCAGGCACGTTCCCACCCTTTTACGTTTGCTGTTTCCTCCTCCTGGGGACCCCAGGAATCCGTATGGCTAATGTCCTCGTTTCTACCAGGTCTTTACTCAAACATCAACTTCTGGGGGAGGACTCCTTGACCACTCCATCTAAAATGTCAACCCTCTCTCCAATATTTCATATCCCTCCTCTCTGCTTATTTTTTCTTTGTAAGCACTTGGCACAAAATGCTGTCTAACAGTCACCATGATTTCCTTACTTACCTTGCTATCCTTGCTAGAACGTAAGCTCCATGAGGGTCAGGAGCTTGTTTTGGGCCTGTTTTGTTCACTACTGTATCCCCACATCTAGAACAGTGCCTGGCACAAAGAAGGCACTGCTCAAGCAATATCTGTTGAATAAATGAATGTTTTTAGCATAGAAAATTCTAGAATTGGAAAGGCCTTTAGATGTTGACCACTCTATCTAAAGTTCTAAATGACTTTGACCATCATTGCACAAATGAAGAAAAGTTCAGAGAAGGATGATGAGTTGCCACTATGGGGCTGAGGAAGGACCCGGGTCTGCAGACTCCAGTCCAGACCTCTTTCACACAGTGAGTGCCTGAAGGGGTCTTGGTGTCCACCCAGTGGAGTAGCTTTCAAATTTTTTTGACCATGACTTGCAGTAAGAAATATGTTTTACATTGCAACCTGGTATACAGGTAACACACACCTAGGGGAAAAATGTTTCTGTTAACAATACTTACAACCTTACATGTGCTGTATTCTGAGATTTTTCACTTTATTCTATTTCTTTAAAAATGTTCCTCTAAATTGATTTTAACACCCACTCTCATGACCTGGAGTTTGAAAACCTCCCCCTGATGCTCCTGTTACCATTATCATGTCCTTGCTAAGTGGTCATGTAGCCTCTGTTTGAATACTTCCTGCAGGAGGTACTTTTTACCCTTATTGAGATGGCTCTGTGTTCTCTCTTTTGCAGAGCTAAAATCTGCCTCTCCCATAGTGTCTATGCAATGGGTTCCAACTGTGACCTCTGGGGCCACGGGAACAGGATTAGTTCTCTCCCACATGACTGTCCTCCTGATATCTGAAGACAGCACTTCTGCCCCTCAGTCTCTTCTGTAGAGTAAACCTTTCTAGTTCCTTCAGTTGTTCCTCACATGACATGGTTTTGAATCTCCTGACCATCTGCTGTGTTAAATGTCACTGTGGATCACAAAAATACTCTACATAGAAAGCACTGAAAATAGTTAGGAGTTGTGACTTCTGGGGAGTAGGACTGGAAAGGAACTAACAATGAAAATGATGGTAGAGAGAAAAAAGGTTCATTTTACACCTTTCAGTACTGCTTCAGTACTGATATTTTTACCATGTGCATATATTACTTTTATTTTTAAAGAAGGAAAAATATAACACTCTTGTTGGGTTTGCAATGGAGCAACTGTCCATTCAGGGAAGGCTCCGAGTCAGTTTCTAAAATGGTAGCACTGTTACCCCGTGCATCCCACTCTGGTATGGAGTAGTGGGAAGAATACTTGGGATCTGGACTTGGAATCAGACAGATCTGGATTTCAACTGGCTTTATCACTTAATATCTCAGATCTTAGTTTCCTTAACAGTAAGATCAGGTATCAATACAAACCTCACAGGGAATGTAAATTGGTGTAGCCACTATGGAAAACAGCATGGAGGTTCCTCAAAAAACTAGAGTTGCCATATGATCTAGCAATCCCACTCCGGGTCATATACCCAGATAAAACTATAATTTGAAAAGATACATACACCCCTTTGTTCATAGCAGCACTATTTATAATAGCCAACCTAAATGCAACCTAAAGCCAACCTAGGAAGTAACTTAAATGTCCATCAACAGATGAATGGATAAAGAAGATGTGATACATGTATACAATGGAATATTACTCAGCCATAAAAAGAATGAAATAATGCCATTTGCAGCAACATGAATGGACCTAGATATTATCATATTAAGTGAAGTAAGTCAGAAAGAGAAAGACAAATACCATACGGTATTACTAACATGTGAATCTAAAATATGACACAAGTGAACTTATCTATGAAACATTAACAGACTCACAGATAGAGAGGACAGACTTGTGGTTGCCAAGGCGAAGGGGGGGTGGGGGAGGGAAGGACTGGGAGTTTGGGATTAGCAGATGCAAACTATTATATACAGGACAGATAAACAGCAAGGTCCCACTGTGTAGCACAGGGAACTATATTCAATATCCTGTAATAAACCATAATGGAAAAGAATATGAAAAAGAATATATATATATACACAAGTATAACTGAATCACTTTATTATACAGCAGAAATTAATACAACATTGTAAATCAACTATACTTCAAAAAAATAAAATTTAAAAAATACCAACCTCATAGTCATCTGTTGATAAACTAAGACATGAAATAAAGATTTCATACATAATAGGTTCTAAATAAATGTTTATTGAATGTGAATCTTGCAGCTTATGTGCCTGGCTTCTCTGGCCTTTCCATCCTTTGGCTCCTTAGCACACCAACCTGAGTTTCTGATACGTTAATCATTACCCTTTATTAGCCTATCTAAGCCTACCTCTTTTCAGCTTCCTCACTCTACCTCTCACACCAATTCCCATTTCTCAAGCACCTTGTTTTCTCTGCTATGAAGCTCTGACCACACTCATACTCATAAGCCCACCCTATATTTTCTTCTTTCTTATACTTAAATGAATCTCCTAAGATTGACCTCCAGCCCATTTGTGAACCAAGCAGCAACCAAATTCCAGTACAGATCAGTTGGTCCCTTCACTTGTGAACACTCAATTCTGGCAACAACCAGAACTGCGTTGGACTCTGGGCTCCTTGTACTCTGGGTCCCCCAGGCCTGCCCGCCACTGGAAGCTTCAATGGCCCAGCCACATCCCCAGCAGAGCAGTCACAGCCTCTGCCACACCCCTGGGATTAAAATTCTGCACCTGTGTGGTATCTTGTGCAGACTCCGTGGTTCCTAGTGCTTATACAGAAATTAAAAACTTACCACCTGCAAAGGCATGGGGGGAGGTTAGGTGAGGGGATGAACAATGGGAATAAAGCATGATAAAATGCATTATAATACCTAGTGAGGAATGCTTCTCTTGGTTTCCTCTATAACTCCCCTGTCCCCTGCGAGACAACTTAAGATAAGTTGCACAGCAGAGCGGCAGATGGTTAACTACACAGCAGAACTCACTGTCAGCAATAATGTGGTGCTATCTCCTCCTGAGAACTGTATTTTCCATTTCAGAATTTAGAAGCAAAAGTTGAAACCTCAATGGCAACGGGCATATTAATAAAGGCCACAGGTAGTGTAGAAGGAAAGATCAGTAATAAAGAAGTCCTCTGTAACAGACACTCATCTCAACAGCTCATTTTGTAGATTGGATTCTGAGGATGGTAGAGAGACTTTCCTGAGCCTTCCAATCCATTCAAAGGTCTTTCTAAATAAAAGTAATATATGAAGAAAATTTCCTAAATGTACACTTAATTAGGAGAGCCTACCCCAATCCAAATTATATTAATGTTCAGAAATTGATGTTTTTAATGGATGTCCACAAATGGATTTGCCCCAAATTAATTGAAAACTATTACGACAGAAATGCTTAAACATTTACTAACCAAACCCTCAGTAAATATCTATTGAATAAACAAATAGAGTGCAAGGTGAAATGGTAATTATTGTCAACATAGAGAAAAGTCTTTCAATTGACAAACATTTACTGAGCACTAACTATGGGATAGTGTGGTCTCAGACTCACAGAATGTATAGGTTAGTGACTCATTTTGGGGTGATGGGATTACTATTAACTTTAATTTTTTTTTGTATGTTTATCTGACTTTCTTTAATGAATCACTGAAAGGGCTTTTAATCAGAAAAGAGAGTTATTTCTATTTGGGGATAAAAAGGTAAATAAATACTAAATATTTTGAGTGTAATATAGATTTCAGTTTCTGGCCAAGAGGGAGTAACAGGGTTTACCCTCCTGGTTGAAATAGTTACAACACTGGACAAAATATATAAAACAATAGTTTTAAAGTTACTAGACATCAGGCAATGAAGGACAGGGATCCCTGAGAGATGGAGAACAAATGAGGTGAGTTTGTTTCGGATTTTGGCCTTGATAGAGGTGGAAGTGCAGGGAGGGAAGACCCAGGCAGAGCCCAGGGAACTCTCTGAGTTGAGGAGGCAGAGCATCTAGGAAGACCAAAGCTGCTAGAGTTTGCAGGATAGATGACCAGAAAACAGGTTGCTACAGAGAGAGAGAGAGCACTCTAGAGATCTGCAGAATGTTCCCTTTGAGAATCTGGCAGATCAGTGTATGAGTATGAGGAAGCTACTCAATGCTGGGGAAAGAACCACCTGAAAGGATTAGAGGGAATAGTACTTGGATACACAGGGTCAGAAATAGCACCTGTTCCCACCAATCATACTCATAGTTCACGGGACATTGGGTAGAGAACTCAGAAGGGTCTTGCATTAATAGCGGGAAATAATTGTCCCTAGACTAAACCCAGCCCTGGTCCCACCCAGCAAGTATTGAAAGCAAGACACAAAAGCACCAAACTGCTTCAACTGCATCCACTCAAGGAAGCTCAATGAACACCAAGCACAAGAAACATGACCAAAACTATACCAAGACACATCATTATCAAATTGCTCAAAAGTAGAGATAGAGAAAATCTTAAGGACACACACACACACACACACACACACACACACACACACAGAGGACATATTACGTTCAGAGGAACCATCTGACAGCAGATTTCTTGTCAGAAACAATGCAGGAGAAGAAAGTAGTGCAATGTGTTTAAAGCACGTTGGAAAAGACAGTCAACCTAGAAGTTTATGTCCAATGAAAACATCTTTCAAAAATGAAGGTGAAACAAAGACATAAGAAAGCTGAAAAAATTCATTACCAGCAGCCCCACACTGCAAGAAATATTAAAGGAAGTCCTTTAGGTAGAAGGAAATGATATGGATCTACAAAAAGTATGAAGAGCACTGGAAAAGGTAACCATATAGGCAAATATATCATTTTTTCCTAATTAAATCTCTTTAGAAGATAATTGAAAGTTTAAACAAAAATAATAACAATGTATAAGTAAAAGGTATGACAACAATAGAATAAGGACAGGAAGGAAGAAACAGAAGTACACTATGTCAGGTGCATATACCATACATGAAGTGATATAACTTGAAGATAGACTGTGATGTTAAAGATGTATTCTATAAACCCTAAAGTAACCACTAAAATAAACAGAGTTATAGCTATAAGCCAACAAAGGAGATTAAATGAAATCACAAAAAATACACGAACCAAAAGAAGGTAGAAAAAAAAGCAAATTCGAGAATAAAGAATAGATGTGACAAATAGAAAACAAATAACAAGATGATAGGCTTAAACCTAACCATATAAAAAATCATATTAAATGTAAATGGTCTAAACATCCCAACTGGAGGTCACAGATTATCAGATTGGATAAAAAAGCAAGAGTCATGTATATGCTGCCTACAAGAAATACACTTCTACTATAAAGTAGCAAAGAATTTTTCCCTCGTTCCCAGAAGACTATAAATATCAAGTCTATGAAGGTAGAGAGAATTTTAAAAATGTCCTAAAGCTTATTGTTAAAGTGTTCTCAGCCCTGTCTCATTTCTCACTTAACTCTCCTTAAGGCTCTACCTTACTCTTTTCTCTAAAGCACCAACCAGATAGGAAAAAAAATTGTGGACAGAATCAGGGAGTGGGAGCAGGCAGGCTGATCCCACCGGGTACTAATGGAGCACATGTGAAATGCGTAGAGGCTGATCTGCTTTCCTGTACGGCAGGAAGCCTTAGCTTCCACAGATCTCAACACTTTCTAGACCCCATCTCTGATATTTTCCCCCTTCCCCTCCCTCTGGTCCTTTGTTCCAGGCTGTGGAGGCAACCACTTGATTGCTACCAGAGGAGAGCCCTGCCTACTTTAGAATGGAGTTGTGTCCCAGCAGACCCAGGCTACAGTCCATGTCCTGCTCAGTCCTTTCCTCTCTCACACCCTTAACATTAAATCAGTCACCAAATTTGGTTGGCTCTGTCTCTTAAATATATCTTGAACCTTTTCTTGGTTCAAGCCCTCAATCAGCTTTTTCCTGATTACTGCATTAGCTTCCTAGATGCATTCCCTGCCTCCATTCTGGCTTTCTGCCAATCTACCTATCATATTGGCCCTCAGAGGGCTATAAATTAGAATTTTTTTTTTCCTGTTTAAAAACCCTCCAAGTCTCCCTGCTGAGCAAGCAAATAAGACAAAATTCAAACTCCTTAGTGTCATATATGATAACATATTTTATAATCTGACTCCACCTTATGTTTCCAACTTTATCCCCTGTCTCTCTCAGGTTTAACCCCTACACTCCAGCCACAGTGAATTATTCAGAGGTTCTAGAACATAGTCATTGTACTGCCATGATTTTTTCATGCTCTTTCCTTTCACTGAGCACCCTTCCTCCTTTTCTCTGACTGACTGATGGATTTGAAACTTTTAAGAACTAGCTCAAAAGTTTTTTTTTTAGTTAAAAATTTTTTTTTATGAAGCCCTTCTTGAATACCTACTATGTGTTTGACATTGCTAGACATGAAGGATAAAAGACGACTAATTAAGATGTAGACCAATTTCTTAAGAAGGTCATTTCTTCTTATGTAGCATATGTAACAGGAAGCACAAGCAACAAAATTACAACATCATACATGATAGACTGTTACCCTCATGGCTCCCTATGAACAATGCCTCCTGGTGTGCATGCCCTTGTGCAGCTTCTCCCGGGTGACTTTGGGATTAGACATGTCACTTGTTTTGGCCAATGGAATATGAGCTAGCATGATTCAAGCAGAGGCTTGATAAGCATTTGTACACTGGGGCTTGTCCTCTTGGCACTCTCTCTTGGAAGCCAGCAGCTGTGTTGTAAGGATGCTCAAGGCCATCCTGGAGGATGAGACACCAGGTGAAGAGAAGGGGACACATGGAGAGGATCTGAAGCACCGCAGCTGAACTCCCAGGTGAATATAGCTGCATGAGTGACCCCAATTAACACCAAGAAGAGCAGAGAGGCCAGTCAACCCACAGAATCATATGGGTTGACAAGATGTACAAGTTCCGATGAAGCAAAGAGAAGGAAGTGATCCTCTTCGTACAGCCTGGGAAGAGAAAGAAGGGTCCAGGGAAGATTTCACAGAGGAGGTGGTGCCTGAGCTGTGTGTTGAAGGATAAGTAGGAATTTTGCAGAGCAGGGGAAAATGTATTACTGGTTGAGAAGATGGCATATGCAAAGGCGCAGATGCATGAAACAGAAAGGCACATTCAGGGAATGACGGGAAGTTCTATTCTGGTGGTAAGAGAAGCATGAAAGGGGAGACGGACAATGAGACTGAGCAGGGAAGAGGCAGGGATGAGGCCACACAGTGCCTCGTCTGAAAGGAACGCGGAGGACCTTGGCCTTTACTTTGAAGTCAGTGAGAGGCCACCGAAAGGTTTTAACTATAGAACTGACATAGTCAGATCTGTAATTTTAAAAAGTAACTCTGAACTGGTATAAAGAATACATTGAAGGAGAAAAACACCTGAATGCAGGGAGGGATAGTCAAGGCAGGAATGGAAAGAAGAAGATGGACTGTAGAGACATTTGAGAGGTAGACTGGCTAGGATTTAGTGAGTAATTGGAAGTGTTTTACTCATACAAACTGTGGTTTGCTTTTTCAAGAAAGTGTCTATCTGTCCCCCTGGAGCACACTCCTCTAGGACAGGAGAGTCTTTACCTTTCCCGCAGTGCCTGCCATAGAAGAGGTACTTAGTGAACATTTGTTGATTAAATGAAGATGTTTCGGTAGGTCTGGAAAAATATTTGTCAGACAAGGTACCATTTCTATAGGACCACAACATCCTTAACACAAGTCATTTCAATCCATTTGTAACACAGCTATTGCTTCATATAGAGGTCTGGCTACGTCTTATCTGGATGAAAACTTCAGGATTTAATTTGTGAATGCAGACTGTTTTTAGTGAGCAGCATAAAGAATACCATGGATTTCTAAAGATGTAGGTAATCTTGCTAATACACTAGTAAAGTACAGACCTGGGCAGAAAGAAATCTTTTACTGTCATAAAATGTATGCATCTACTACACTATTTCCTTCCTAACACATGTTAAGAGGCGCCATATAAAAAGAGAGTCTGGGGCTTCCCTGGTGGCGCAGTGGTTGAGAGTCTGCCTGCCAATGCAGGGGACACGGGTTCGAGCCCTGGTCTGGGAAGATCCCACATGCCGCGGAGCGACCGGGCCCGTGAGCCACAATTACTGAGCCTGCGCGTCTGAAGCCTGTGCTCCTCAACAAGAGAGGCCGCGATAATGAGAGGCCCGTGCACCATGATGAAGAGTGGCCCCCACTTGCCACAACTAGAGAAAGCCCTCACACAGCAACGAAGACCCAACACAGCCATAAATGAATAAATAAATAAATAAAATTAAAAAAAAAAAAAAAAAAAAAGAGAGTCTGACCCTAGGTGTATTTAAAATAAAATAAATCAAAACCAACAAATAAAGAATTCTTATAAGCAAAATAAAACCTCAAATCTTACCTCCAGTGTTTTATCCAATTTGGCAGCTACCCTTCCAATTTCATATAATAGCTGGGGGCTGATGGGAATCTCGGCTATAGGTCTTCCTGGGAGATAAGTCAGCAGCCTCACCAAGTAGCTTTTGATTTCAGAGCCGCTATCTAGATGGATGGAAGTATATATCCTGTCAATTATTCTTGAAAAAATAAAAAAAGAGTAGAAGCTATTCTTCCTTTCCAATTACTATTGCAAAGAATAATACAGAACAAGAGAAAAAACACGCTAACCTAGGACAAGTCAGTAGGATTCTGTGAAGCAGGGCCGAATGGATCAAGCAAGCAGGTACAAGAGACAGACATTAGAACATTGGGACCAGCCATTTACATACTAACATAACTGTGGCTCCAAGTCTGCTGGCCTTAGCTCTAAACATAAATCACCAGCTCTGGTAAGTGAAGGCCTAAAAAACATTTTTTATAAATTTAAAATCGAGGAAGGTATGATAAAGAAATGAGTGTTTCAGAATCACAGGCTTCTTTAGGGACAAACTGCTGCTTGGAGAACTCTATTAGATACAGCTTAAAAAAAAAAAAGATACATCTTAGCATTTAGAATTGAGAGGAACCAAGTTTCACAGATGAGGGTTCCTTAAGAATTTAAGTTGTGCACCCAAGGTCACATGTACAGTAATTACAGAGCTGGGATCTAAAATTCCTGATTCTGTGTTCTTTCTACAAGATCACAGCACTGAAATATACAGCTGATCTGATGAATAAAAATATTTAATTATTTTCCTGATTAAAAATAAAAGTTCCCTTAGTTTCCACATGTCCCCTTAGTTGTTCATCCATCAGATCCGCCCGTCTCTACTTGGGTGATGCTGTGGCTTCTCCCAACTGCTGAAAAAGTAACCCTGTCTACACTTGGAATGATGTACCTGTTCTTGATATTTCTACTTGTAGCCAAAATGCAGTAACGCACATGGACAGGTGATGACCAGTGGTAGTCTCGTACCTACTGACATGAGAGAGGTTATGTTGTCTCCTTTAGTACGACACACAGAGGCTGTTGGAAATCCAGCCGCTCTCAGAAATATGATGATGTGACTCTGCACTTCAATCAGGTCTGGAGTTTTGCTTGACTCGCTGTTGCTTATTTTGAGGACATACTCGTTTGGGCCATCTGTAGTGTCTTTGGTTCTTGAAATGCATACATGAAAGTTTTGGTCATCATAGCTAGGAAGTGGCTGGATCTTGGAAACTTTTAATCCAAATACCGATTCCACTAATGCAGAGGCTTGTACCTCACTGAAAGTGGGTTTGGTAAGAGCCTGTGATTGCTGACCATCTCCACTTGACATTATTTCTAAGGAAAAAAAAAACCCAAACAAATAAACTAGAAAGGGGACATATAATGAATATACTTATTTAAAATATTTTTCTTAGACAGACCAATAATGTTTCCCAGTACTGATTCTGTACTTCTCTTGATTATGAATTTTCACTCATAAAGTTAAAAAAATCAAATGAGTGTATGAGATAAAAAAGCAGTGAATAAAAATCCTTGTACCATAAATGATTTCTAAACTCACCTCGCAAGCAAAAGGTATGTTTCCAGGGACAGAATGAAGACCAGGAAAGCACCTTGATATCACCAATTCCTCCACCCCTCCCAGTACCATGAACTTTATTTAAAGGGGGAAGTTCGGTCCTGAGAGGTTAAGTGTCTGGCCCAAAGTTATATATAAAGTTACAGTGAGAACTCAGCACTCTAGACTCCTAATCCATAATTATGTACTTTGGACTATATTACCATCAGTTTTGGTTTAAAATATAAATTCAAATACAGTGATTTTACTTTTCTGTGTTAAATTATAAAGGTCATCATCTAGCTTATTGCACATACTTTGAAGGGTGTACTGATGTGCAAAGCATCACGTGAAGTGCTGTGGGAGACAGGAAATGCACTTAGAGGGCTCTGAAAAGTCAACTCAGAGTCACAGATATCCCAAATAATAAAAAAACATAAAAGCTGTTCAAAACAAGTTATAAGGCAGTTAAGTGATAAACTGATAGAATGCCAAAGAAAACACTGAATTGAGTATAAACCTGAAATGACTGAATTATCACTGAAGTGACTGAGTTTACCTTAAATTGTAAAGAATAAAATTTCTACTGTTAAGCAGAATAGGGGCTTAAAATAAAAATTAAGGTCGCTTACAAAAAGTAAAGGTGCTTCTGAGTTTATGACCTATGAAATTAATATCTACAAAAACTGTGGTAGAAATTCAGGGGAGACAGAAATTACTACAGCCTAAGGATATTCTTGAGAAGATGGATTTGAATTGAGTTAGTAAATATGAGTTGGATATATAGGATGGGGGAGACTGTTTTCTTCTCCTTGATAATGCCACCCTCTGCTGCACATACTTGGCATATTTCCTGAGCATATATATATATATATATAGAAGGCAATGTAAGGCTTCTGTATATCCTTTAGGACCCAAATATTTAAGATCCTTGCAATCTCGCTTCCCCCTTTTCCCAAAATAGTTTTATTCCAATCCTTCCTTCATAGTAAATTGTAAATAATTAATAACATCTTGGGGATGGGTTGCATTTTAGGGTGCAATTTAGATTGCTGTTCAAAGGATGTAATGTTATATAAAAAGAATCTCGGGGGCTTCCCTGGTGGCGCAGTGGTTGAGAGTCTGCCTGCCAATGCGGGGGACACGGGTTCGAGCCCTGGTCTGGGAGGATCCCACATGCCGCGGAGCGGCTGGGCCTGTGAGCCACAATTACTGAGCCTGCGCGTCTGGAGCCTGTGCTCCGCAGCGGGAGAGGCCGCGATGGTGAGAGGCCCGCGCACCGCGATGAAGAGTGGCCCCCACTTGCCGCAACTCGCACAGAGACGAAGACCCAACACAGCCATAAATAAATAAATAAATAAACCCAAAAGTTAAAAAAAAAAAAAAAAAGAATCTCATAAACAGCTCTTGTTGATAGAAATCAGAACAGCTGTTGCTTCTGGCAAGAAGGTGGCATGAGGGAACAACTTTCTGGGAGGCAAATGTTCTGTATCTTGACTAGGCTTTGGTTACATGGGTGTAAACATTTGTCAAAACTTAGCTTAAAACTTAGGTCAGAGTAAGATCTGTGAATGTCACTGTATATAAATTTTACCTTAAAAAAAAAAAAAAGGCTTTGTGAGAGGCTGGCTAGGACAGGTGGTGGGGTGGGTCTTAGGACTTTCTCAGAGCTCCCCAAATCACAGCATATGCCTGTTAATGTCTAATCACTTCAGATCTATGACAGCCAAAGTCCAACTTATTCCAGTGAAGGGAAAGGGATAAAATTCAGGGAGGTACACTAGGGCTCTCCTATATGACCCCCTCCCTGACTCAGCCCCAAGACTATAGCCTGATGACTCAAGTGATACGAGTATAAACCCCAAATGCCAGTCCCCTCCCCATCCCTCCTTGCCTGATCCTCCTAACCTAAGTGATTCCTCCTGCCTCTAAACTTGCATAGCCCCTTGTGCCACTGTAGGTTTCCACCACCTGTTATAGTTATTGCATTCTTGCCAATTGCTTCTCATGTCTGCTTTCTGACCAGTGCATTTGCTTTCAGAAGCAAATTAAGTCGTTCAGATTTTGTTTACTAAATACATGTGACAAAGTCTAAATGGGGTTTGAAATCATCTTTGCACCTGAAACTTCTGGGAACCAATATATCCCGTCACATCATATATGGGCTTAAGACTTCACATGGGATTTTAACATTCCTTCTGGAGATTTACAAACAGGTGTAAGGCCCATATTCAGAATGTAATATGAACTAAAGCTTTAAATTCAAGATGAAATCCTGAAGTAATTTTTCAAATCCTAAAGCATTAAAGTTGTCAGGATAATTCTGAATTTGATATGAATTATAAATACTTAAAGTTGGAAGGACCCTTAGAGGCAGTTAGTTAGGCAGTCTAGAAAATGTTTCTATAACATTCTTGAATGGGGTTTGTTAAGCCTCTACATGAAGCGCCCTTGTTTTCTAAAGCAATGTAAAGCAATGTTGGCAGCTCTAGCCATCAAAAGACAGCCTGGTGTAAGAAAAAGTTGTGCTGGTTAAGTGTATTTTACCACAATTTTTTTTTAAATGAAGAAAAGAGTTGCTCTGCTGGGAGAAATAAAACATATTTTATACCTAGCCTCTGAAATTTTGGACTATTCACATCTCCTCTAAAAGGGAGTTGGACTAGGTCATCCCTAAAAATCCCTTCTAGTGCTAACATTCTCTTTCTAAAGTTCTTTCTTTTTGAGCTTAAATTTGCCTTTTTTTCTTTGTCTACAAAGACTCCAAATTATGGAACTAATGACACAGATCAAGTCAGCTGCTGTAAGTAAGTAAATACAGAGAAATATGTTAAGAGATGTCTGTCTTAACCAAATGTCTTTTGTATGGGTGGAGGGGGCAAAGAAGGGACCTCAAATCCTGTAGGTAGTTGATCTGTATTTCCTGCCAACAGTGTTTCACTTGGCTTCTGAGAAAGCACTCAGCAAGCAAATGTTTTCCAACTCCAGGGCTTATGCCAGAATCTCGAAACCTTTGTCCTACAACCAGGGGAGCTGGACCTTAAACTCTGCACTTTGTGTAAAGTATGCCAGAAAAGAAACAGGAGTCATTCTTGATTCCCCTCCCTCACTCTCAAAGTGTTACCAAGTCTAGTAAATTCTACCTTAGCATGTCTTCCAAATTGCCCTTCTTGACCTGCAATTCTTTCTATGTCCTTCCAAGGTTGGAGAGCAAGGATTATACCCAGTAAATCTCTGTATCCCCAGCCCAGACTCTAGCCCAGAGTCTTATTAAATATCAGAGGAACTAACGAAAGGAGGGTTGCCTTTACTCAGTAGGCTTATGGGGCCGTTTACCCTCAAAGGGGATCAGGAAACAGAAAGGCAGGGAAACTAGAATCTGTAGTCTTTCAGACAACAACAACGGGTGCTGTGAGTGTCTTCCTTCTGGGTGAGAGGGAAAGAGTGGTGGGCGAGCGGGCTGCAGAAGAGTCAGGAAAATAAGGGAGGAGGAGGACGCACAAGTTCAGAGCGTTATTACGTTAGTGAGGTCCAGTCGAGCCCTAGAAATTGTTCCCACCAGACACCTGGCCGTGAGTGCCAGGCGCCGTACCTCCCCTCTGTCAGGGTCTCCACACAGGTCTGGCAGGGTTGGACCAGATGGCTTCTCGGGTCCCTCGCCCCAATTCTGGGATCTCAACCCAGCCCTTCTGGGTTACAGGTGCGATCCAGGGAGGAAGGTGACTTGCGCATCACCTACGCAGCGAGTCTGACGTGGATCAAGGACGGGAGAAGCCCGAGGCTCATGACTCCTGGCCCGACTTGCAGCAAGCCTCCCTGCTCTCTGGGCCAGCCTCCCAGAGGGTTCTGGGGTTCGTCTCTGCTTTCCCCACCCAGCTCACCCGCAACGACCCGAGGTCCTGAGGTGACTCCCGCTCTCCAGCAGCCAGGGACTCTAGCCGCAGTCCTGCGCTCTACATCGGAGGTCTCGCCTGACTCACAGCTCCTGGGTCCGCCCCTCGTCCGGGACCGAGAGTCCTGACTTCTGATTGGCTCCTCGAGATCCCACCGCCGCCAATCAGCGCAGACTCTTGGAAGGCGAGGCCCGTCCAGGCCGACCTGGGCTATTTCAGCCCCGTCCCCGGCCTGCCTAAGAGGCTGCGAACAGAAATTCCGAGATTGGGTTTCGGATGGTCTTTCTGCAATCCTGCCCCGCCTTCTCTCGGTGGTCACCCCAGTCAGAACTCGGCTACCTCACTACAAAACTGGATTTCTTGTTTATGATTGGCTCTTCCAGATTCCGCCCCGCCCCTCCCTTTGGTGAGTAGCCATTTAGCAGGCTTTCAGCTCTTGAGTGGCACCTTGCAGTTCCTCCCAGTCCACGTAGCTGCGGAGGCTTCTTGGCCTTATCTCAGGATTCTAGTTGTCTGGGTAGAATTCGCTTCCTCGTTTTTCTTTCCTCGCCCTCCCTTCCCTCCTGCTGGAAACACGTATCCCAGAGGCTTCGCAAGCGTGGCCGAGGTGGCCTCAAACCCATCGTGTCCCCCAAAACAGCAAGAGTTCCGCTCAGAGGACCTGGGAGTTTGGCCTGGCAGCGTTCTGCACAGGACCTGGCTCTCCCGGGATACTGGAATGTTAGAACGTGAAACTGTGTAATTTATCAGTTATGTCCACACGTTCCTTGTATTGATGGGGAAACTGAAGTCTAGAGGGCACAGAGCCTCAACCAGACCTGGTCACCCAACTTCTAGTTTAAGCTCTTGCACAGTGCAGAGTTTTCTATTCTCAAGATGTAAAGGAAGCGTGAAGGCCGCCCTAACAGGTCACCCCGGGGGCTGAGGTGACCACAGTTCAGGTCTGGTGTGATAAGTAATTCATTTACACTGAGAAATAGAACTGGTAATTGGATCAGAATCCTTATTTAGGTAGTTCAATCAGTGGATTCTCCCTCTGCAGGGAAGTGCAGAACCACATGATTATCAGGAGGCTGCCTTGGGAATCATGGCATAACAGCCAGGCTGGCTGGGTGACCTTAATTGTCAAAGGCACCTGGCTCTGATAGCCAGTTTGATATACGTCTGCAACCAAGCAGAACCTGGTAGTACAGAGCACTCTCTCTACTGGAGAGTTCTAGACATAACTCATGTCTGCAACTTGGTCTGTTTTTGTCCATACACACCTCCCTCTCCCCCTGTGCCCCCGCCCAGGATACAGCACACTCTGGTTAGAGTGACCTTGATTGATTGACTTGGTGGTTTCCCAAAACGCTATCAACCACCTATTGAGAGATCGCCTCTTTTCTCCCTTTAGATATGGTTCTTATCTGCTTCACTTCTAATTTCCAAGTAGCAGGGCTTTTTTACAGCCCTAGGGCGGTATTCTTGATGTCTCATTCCTTTAGGGTGTCAAAGACAAACTTTGATTTGGATTATCTGTAACCAGAATCTGACTCCCAATGGCCTTGTTAGGCCCCTCTGCATTCTCTTCCCTCAGGCAGGTCCTGAATTCTCTCCACCCTCTCACTATTCCACCTCTATTGATCTGGTTAATGTCTTTAAGATACACTGCTCAGTCATATTACTGGGTCTAAGAGAATGAACATTTCTAAGGCTCTTAATACATGCTACCAAATAATGTTTTTCCTCAATAATGCCAATATTGGATACCATGATAATGAAAAAAGTTCCACCAATCTGATAGACAAGAAATGTCATGTCACTGTTGTATTAACAAGTTTTTTTCCTTCTCCATCTGGCCACTAGGACACTTAGGTATTGGCTCTCAAAGAGTTTAGTGATCAAAAATTGGAGTGAAACAAAATGAACAATCTGCAGAGTGAGATTATAGGTATGATTTTATATTATAAAACATCCTATAAAACATAATAGCCCACTAGTTTTATGATACAACTATATATTGCAGGTTGTTTAAAATGCTAAAAATTCAGTGCCATCATCATGTAAACACAAAATTCAGAGACAACACAATTGTCATTACACAAGCAAATTCTGTGGGGATTACATATACATCTGCTTCTGCAATAAATGTTCTGTTTTTGTATACTGAACACAAGCTTTATAATCTGATATTTTGGAAAACTTATCAGCCAAACAACTCACATCAAATTAAAACAAGCTGAAGCTAAACTAATTTATAATTAAAAAGCAAAAGTGGCATCAAGTGAAAACCATAAACTAAGAAAACACAACACTGGTGTTGCACTAGGCTTCCTTGAAAACTCTGGATATTCAAATATTCAAACTATCACCATGTGTCTGTGTTGATATTGTAAAGCAAATAAATCTTAGGATACTGAATTAGAATCCTTAGAAAACTAATAATGTACTAATTTTAGTTTATGAATACCAAATTTCAGTAGATTTCAATTACTCATTTAGGTTGCTATTAAGAGTGGGAGAAAGGGCAGATATTTTTAGATCAGTGGGCAGATGACCATACTTACAAAACATTACTTTAGAGGCTCATGGCCCTGGCTCCCAGCTCCAGATGACTTGCTTCAAGAGTGCTGATGAATAGCCAGTGGAAGGAGGAAGTAACACCACCAGCTGGTCCTAAAGCATAGAGGCTCATGAAAACATAGCACCTCCATCCTGCAACCATCAAGAAAAGGCCCTTTCCTCCTGTAATACACAACTTTGTAGCATGAGATGAATTCAGTCCTAAATGTTCACTTTAACATAAATTACCTCCATAAAAAAAGATCTAGAGTATGGAGGTTACGTTCAGGGCAACTTGTGGAGGGTCCAACTTATTCATCAGAATGGGTTGCCTAGCACAGTCTCCCTTCTCTTGAATGTTCAAAAAAAGTTTGCCCAATTAGATGTTATTTAGACAAGGGATCCTGCTTTGGGTGAGATATTAGTCTTTCCAACTCTAAAAATGTTATTCCATGAATCTCAGTACCTGTTGGAACAACCCTTGAATCAAGTTCAACTTTACTTATTGTTTCCTCGAGGCTATTCCTACTGCAAACTTTATCTTGGTTTTCATTCTCATTTTGGCAGTTATATTGGGAATAACTAATGTCTGAACATTTAAGTAACATGTTTGAAGAGAAATTTCTGGATGGTATCCTGTTTCTTTTTAAGTTATCATATTTTATTTTTCGATTACCACAAAATATTTTATAACAAGAGTCAAATATGTGATAATACAATTTTCTTTATTAAAAATAATTTACAGCATCAGTAACATATACACAATTGTCATCAACTGAACTTTGCCTCCAATATATTTCTATACAATACTTAAAATTATTGAACTTAAAACTGTTATACTGTTTTGTTGGCTTTAAATAATAGACAATGATTTATATTTACTTAAGTGAGATATATGGTTTCATAATTACATACTATGTGTAAAATTGATAGAAACATCAGCACTATCACACTTTAGGGGAAAAGTCACTAAAGAAGACTAAGTCCACCTCCTTCCCCTCTCTTTTATAACTCCAAATCAAACTAAGATAGGGTCAACATCCAGTATCTTAGCACTTTCTCCTAAACCTAAAGGCAAAAGAAAGGTGTCTTTTAATTCAACCACAGAAAAATGTCAGTCAAATAATTTCTCCTCATCCTCTCACTCAACACTGAGAAGGCGAATGCACACAACACTGTTACCATATATGCAAACAACCAGAATTCTGATTTAGGTCTTAGCTGTACTTTTTGTCCTTTAGTACCACTGAAGTTTGATTCCCAGTGAAAAACTGAGCAATTTAGCTAAAGGGAGTCTAATACCTCTCATTCAAGTGTCAGCTTGGAGATAAAACAGGAAGTAACAACTGTCATCTTGGAAACTTTTTAGGTATACTAATGGCAATTCAGTGACTGGATGACATTTTCAGCGATTAGCAACCCAAAGGCATGAAATATGGCAATGGTATGTAGCATAATGTTTCTTAAAATATAACAAAAATGCTGCTGTTGATAATGACCTTTGAAATTGTACTTTTAAATTCACAACACTAATTTGCTTCTCTAAGGGGCCTATTATACTTCCTGCCACAATATTTGTGTATTTTTTTTAGAACACAAAATTATCCAGATATATTCAACAAAGGAGATAAGTAAAACAATAAAAACCAACAGGGGCCACATTTTTGCAAACACAGAATTTGGCTGGAGGCAGAAATACAGGTATGCTCTGGGACATACATCCATGACTCTCCTCAAAAATTGATAGCCATTGCTTACCAAGCTTTTTGGTTCATTGTATGTAAGCAAGAGATTAAGAGAACCTTGATTTTGTTCCTGAAATACAAGATCTTCTTGTGTTATTTATTACTGGACTAGGTAGACTGGAAATATAAATGCTTAATTCATAGCTGGCTAGCTTTATCTTCTCTTCATCTCCTAGATGTGCTGTTTATGATCATGCCCAGGCCTCTGCCCATAGGTTACATATTATATAACAGTATGGCTTAAAAATAAAACAGATGTTTTCCCCACACATAACAATCTGGATTATCATTTCTTCAAAGCCTGTAACAGATATTTTAATGTTCAACTTGTAAATTCTCCATCCCTAATTCATGTTTTCATGTAAATTAAAAACATATGCACTGACAAATACACAGCATTATAAAATATCAAGAACACAATGTGATTTGAAAGTATCAAAGAAAATATTTATAAAAAATTTAAATAAAAGGGAAATCGTTTTGCCAAACTCTAGTCCATCTAATTGTCTAAACACATATTTGCAGAATATTTTTGAAAGATTGTATGATTTGATTATGTGCAAAGTTCTCAGTGGTCTTTACCCACTGGTTTGGTAATTTCAGCATTTTAGCTTAAAACAATTCTTTATTCTGTGCAATGTGAGCTAATTCTGAATTGCAGTAACTTAACTAGGTCATGTGATGATCTCCATGTGGGAAAAAAAATCACTACAATTAACCTTCTGCCTGCTAAGTTTAATTTCTTAATTAAAAAAAAAAAAAGGTATAGGACTTTTTGGAATTAATTATCCAACCTTTTTCTTAAAAGTTGACAAACTTCTTGTTGACATAACATTTGATGTGATAAACAGACATGCAAATAGAGAAAATACAGTATTCAGACAGCAATAACTTAAGTGTTTTATCCTGACGGTTAGCAAAAGCATACATAATTAATAGTATCATGCATCCCAGGTAAAATGATTCAAAATGACAGGAAATCGATTTAAATAATTAAGAAGTAACCAACATTTAAAAAATGTTTAGGGTTGAGCAACCATATAATTTAGGGTGGATAATTTAAAAATCTAGAGGAAATCATGTTAGCGTTTAATGATTAAATAAAGTTCTCTTTAGCAACCATAAATGAGTGTGGAATTTTAGTTAATAATACCTAAAATATTAGGTTACAGGAAGTTACAGTATCACACAGAGTGAGCAAAATAATCCAACTGATATAATGCCATCTGAGGCTTGCCAGGGTCACAGTAGCAAATTACTGAAAAATTAAGGGCTGCATATGTGATACGTATTTTCACTGCCAATACATGGTGCTACGCAATCAATTGTGTTCTGTTAACAGTCCGCCTTCTGATGTGGAGGAAACCTTGGCTGGATTGGACAGAATGATTGTGTCTGGGGCAGGTTCTATCCCTTGCAGTTAGACTGAGACTTAGGATAACCCTGGCTTATATTGCAAACTAAGAATGACAACTATGTGCAACTCAATTCTGAAAAGGAACGAATATATCTGAAAATCCACGTATAAATCAGACTTCACCTTCCACAATTTTAAAGTTATCTGGCTTGTTATATTCCAATCTGCTACTCTTAAACCAACAAACAGTAGTATACAGTTTTATAGGTGCAAAACTAAACGAAAGACTTCAGGAAGGTTACTCATATAAGAATCTTTAACACAAGTTCAAATTCTGCCTTTATTTACAAAATGGTCTGATAAAATATCCCCCCATACTTACAGGCCTCTTCCACAACACACTTCACACGCTGATTTTAGCAATGTTAATAGCACCATTCGTATATTATTTAAAATCAAGAAGATTTCATTTCAGTCACTACGTTGATTCATAATCATTTACATCCATGGATGAGATAAGTGAGCATACTGGGACTATCTGCAGCTCCATGGTAAGGATTCCTGGGTCCAGCACAAAAGGCTTTGTTTGCAGTTACCAGTTATGAAAGGTATCCATGGTGAGTAGATACTATGAGAATTTTCGTGCCACAAAATTTAATAATCCTCCATGTTTGAACAATGTTATTTCCACATCATTTTCAAAGGAAGCAATCACGCTGAATACTTTTCCAGTGCTTGTCTTTAAACAAACAAAAACATCTCACATGAGTGGTAAAATCTACAAAGTTTTACTTAGTGGTTAAGACCATCTGTCTTCATATTCAGTGACTATACTCATATTCTGTCTGAGAAACATTTCTCCTGCTTGAAAACACCTAATATACCAAACCACAGACTTCACAGCTAAGTAGAAAAACATGTTATTTTCATCCCTAATTCTAAATAACAAGTATTGTATCACCTAAAACATTAAATCAAATGATTTAGATTTTGACTTACTAATTAGGGAAGTTGTTACTCATGTTCATTTTATGTTAAATTAAATATTCATTGCATATAATATTGCTACTCTTTTTCCTTTTTTCTTGGTTGTAAAGTCTGTGTTACTCTAACCCTGAACACTCAATTTTGGCTTCTCCTTAAGTGGTGTAAGTGCCTGGGATAAAATTAGATCAGGACAGAGAGAGCTGATAACGAGGAAAAGGAAGTTAACGCGTGTAACTCCAAGTCCATGTCTTCTTTCTGGACTAAGTATACAGTGTTTTCTACTTTTCCTCGGAGAACATCAACTATATTAACATCGGTTTAAGTACAGAGAAAACAGAGCCTTCTTAAACTACAATTTGTTCACTAACTGACATTAGTATGCAATTTACAGTAATTGTTTTTCACTCAATTTACAACCATCTATTTACATATATAGTACACAATCATATATTTGAGAATTTTAGATATACCTTTATATTTAATGTAACTCCAGGAGACAGTTCTTCAGGAAATGTTAAAGAAAATGTTTCTCTGCCAGAGAGGCCCAAAGAATCTGCATTTTCTCCTGGAAGGAACTGAAGTGGAGCTATGCCAATTCCAATCAAATGATCTTTGTGAATTTTTTCATAACTTTCAGCCAAAACAGCTTTCACACCCTGTAACAAACATGCATTTTATTTCCTCCATTCATCTCTGAAAGTTGCTTTACTGAGCATTTTAAAGGGAAAAAAATTCTACTTTTGGCTTTTCTGTAAAAACTTTAAACCCAATACCCCATACTAAAGGTCAATGTTACATCAAAGTATTTAAAGAAGTCTTTTATAGGTTATTTTTCTCTAAGTAGCTCCTTAACTCCTTCTAACTGCCCCTCGGCCACTCCAGGGTTAAGTACTGCCAGTGCCTACCATATAGTAAGCGCTCTCTATAACTGGGGGCGGCTGCTTTAAACTCAAAAAGGGCTCAGGAGGATTTCTGTTTAATTATGGTAGATCTAACGTATGTGTTCATCAACACTCCCTTTTAAATTGCCACTAAAATAAAAGAATAAAGAAGTGTAAACCCATAGCAACAAAGGGAATAGGATGTGCAAATTCTATAAATATTCAGAAAACAGAGACAGGTAACTGACTTAGCAGACAATGTTGAAACTACAAACTGATAAACTGAAACTAGGGTGATACCAGTAAGATTTGAGTCAATTTGCAACAAAGAACCTAGAAAAGGCTTGAGACTCAGAGGCATGAGGTTCTCAGAACACTGGGATACTAGTTAGAAGTCTATAAAAAGCAGTAAGATCTCCAGCTCAGTTCCCACTCAAGAGAGGAGGCTATTCTCCGGACAAAATCAGCTAAAGACCCATGTTTCTCTACTTTTTTTCATTATTATCTTCCTAAGGAGGTTTAGACATTTCCCTTCTAATCACGTCTTCCTCCTCATCACCTCCCCCCCAAAATTTAATGTCACAAATATACTGTGTATCTGTTTATGTATGTATATGTATATCTATACTTCATACATAAAAAGAGTAAGATTTTGTTCCACCCCTTGGGAGTGCCAGCACCCTGCAGAGGATGGATGCTCTAGACTGAGGAGGAACACTAGGCTCACGGGAAAGCTGGGTGAGAATACTATCAGAAATGGGGGGAGTAAGTCTGTTTCTTCAATGGGCCTCCTTCCATGAAGAAACTGAATGGCCCAGAGAAAATATTTACAGATACTAACATATAGGGCTATCTCAATGAAAAAGGTAGCTTATCATTAGTAAGGCCGACTAACAAAACGCAGCTCACAACTACAGCTTTTAATCAGTTTTTTAATGTCCAACTGAATGGACAGCCAAGGATCAATAGCTATATGAGGAAAGCCCACAACAACAACAACAAAAGCTAAAAAAAACTTCAGGAAAAAAAAGGGAACCTATACCTATAATTAATATTCACGATATAGACATACCTTGTTTTTATTGAGCTTTGCAGATACTATGTTTTTTAACAAATTGAAGTTTTTTGGCAACTCTGTGTCAAGCAAGTCTACAGGCTCCATTTATCCAACAGCATTTGCTCACTTCATGTGTGTGTCACATTTTGGTAATTCTTGTAATATTTCAAATGTTTTCATTATTATTTTATTTGTTATGGTGATCTGTGACAAGTGATCTTTGATGTTACTATACGACTTGCTGAAGGCTCAGATGATGGTTAGCATTTTTTAGCAGTAAAGTATTTTTTAATTAAAGTATGTACGATTTTTTAAAAATTAATTAATTAATTAATTTATTTATTTTTGGCTGTGTTGGGTCTTAGTTTCTGTGCGAGGGCTTTCTCTAGTTGCGGCAAGCGGGGGCCACTCTTCATCGCGGTGTGGGGGCTTCTCACTATCGCGGCCTCTCTTGTTGCGGAGCACAGGCTCCAGATGCGCAGGCTCAGTAATTGTGGCTCACGGGCCTAGTTGCTCCGTGGCATGTGGGATCTTCCCAGGCCAGGTCTCGAACCCGTGTCCCCTGCATTGGCAGGCAGATTCTCAACCACTGCGCCACCAGGGACGCCCTGTACAATTTTTTTTTAGATATGCTGTTGCACACTTAATAGACTACAGTACAGTGTAAACGTAACTTTTTATATGCACTGGGAAACCGAAAAACTTGTGCAGCTCGCTTTATTGTGATAATCACTTTCTTGCAGTGGTGAAGAACTGAGACTGGAGTATCTCTGAAGTATGTTGGTACTTAAAATTATTATCTTACAAAGACGAAGAATTAGACTTATTCCCACAACTCCTTAGAGTATTTACATTTTTAGGGGGAGGGGAATTAAAGATTCAAAACAAATGACGTTTGTATGATTATGATAGCTATGAGGGCTGTATTTTGACCAGCCTCTTCAACAACTACAATTGTAAAGAGAAGCACAGTATGAGTATGAAATGGCAGAGAGCACACGTCACAGGACTATTCTCTCCAACAGATCCCCTATTTGCTCTTCAACAAGGAAACAGTCTCAACAGAAATGTCTTCCTAGCAGACAGCCAGGGACCAATATCACCTATTTGGAAAAAGATAAAAGTAAAACGTGGCCCACTATCTCTGAGTCGTTAACCTTTGATGGAGCAAATCAGAAAATTAAATGAAAAGGGGGCAAGTAAAACTACCAATGGGTATAAATAATTATTATTATAAAGCAATAATTTAAGACAGAATATCCTTTCCCTCTACCACATTTATTTTCACAAATAAGACTGATGTAGGTTTAATTAAATTCAGAGTATTAAAATGCAACTAGATTAGTACAACGTATTATATAAGGTCACTTAAAAACACCCACAGATGAGATCCAAGTAGGCATAAAAAGTCTAAATGAACAAAATGAACTTTGACAGGATGTTACTGACAAAAGGGAATATTTAAAACTCTTTGAAGTTTAACATAAAATTTAAGAATCAATACCAGCAAGTATGGTCCTTTGGCAGCCCAATCTCTTGAATTTCCTGAACCATATTTCTTCCCTGCTAAAATAATCAGTGGGATACCTTCCTTCTGGTACAGCTCTGCAGCCTCAAATACATCTAGCTGTAGATTAAAACAAACATAAGAAATTTTAATACAAATTTTGATCTAGTTAGCAACTGCCTAAATACTCTGTATACATCCTTACCGTCTGTCCTGATGGAAAATGAACTGTTTTCGGAGCTGGTTTTCCAATGAACTTATTAAAAAGCTTGATATTTGCGAAAGTGCCTCTTGTCATCACAGCATCATTACCTCTTCGGGCTCCATAAGAGTTGAATTCACGAGGGGTAAGGCTGCAACAAAGTTATGGAAGTTAGTTTTTATTTTAGATGGAAAATAATCACATTATTAAATTGTAAAACTTACTCATAAACACTTTTTTATTATGGAAAATTTCAAGCATGCACAAAAGTAGAGAAAACAGAACAGTGAATGCCCAGGAGCCTATCACTACTCTACAATAATCAATTCATGGAATCTTTGTTTCTCCTATAATCATCCTCCATTAGACTGTTTTGAAGAAAACTCAGATATCATATTTTAACTGTATACATTTCAGTATGTTTCTCTAAAAGATACGGACTTAAAAATACTACCTTGTTACAAACAAAACCCTCCGAACTTCTTAATACCAGCTAGCCAGTCAATATTCAAATGTCCCTGGTTTTCCTACTACTTTTTTAGTTGTTGGTTTGCTCCAATCAGATCCAAATATGGTTTATAAGTTCATCCAGTTGATCTCAAGTCTTTTTTTTTTTTAATGTGTTTTTGTTTATTTATTTTTAAATTTATGGCTGTGTTGGGTCTTCGTTTCTGCGCGAGGGCTTTCTCTAGTTGTGGCAAGCGGGGGCCACTCTTCATCGCGGTGCGCGGGCCTCTCACCATCGCGGCCTCTCTTGTTGCGGAGCACAGGCTCCAGACGCGCAGGCTCAGTAGTTGTGGCGCATGGGCCCAGTTGCTCCGCGGCATGTGGGATCCTCCCAGACCAGGGCTCGAACCCATGTCCCCCGCATTGGCAGGCAGATTCTCAACCACTGCGCCACCAGGGAAGCCCCCCTCAAGTCTTTTTTAATCTATATGTTCCCTCTCCTTTTTTGTCTCCTCTTATACTTTATCTAAAGAAATTAGGTCATTTGTAGTTTCCTATATGTAGACTGCGCTCACTGCATCTTCACAGTATCATTTCATATGTTGTTCTCCCTCCTGTATTTCTTGTTAACCAGATGTCAAATCTAGTGACTTGACAAGACTTGGGTTTTTAATTTTTGCAACAATGCTGCATATAGGTCATACTTCCATCAGGAGCACATGATACCCAGTTTTCTTTCTGGAATGCTACCAGTGATTGATCATCATTGTCTAGACTGCATTAGGGACTGCAAAATGATACTCTATTTCTCTTATTCCTTCTTCACTTTTTAGCTGGAAAACTTCTATGAAGACAAACTTTCCTTCATCAATGATTTGGTTATAATGAAATACATTCCATACAGAAAAGACTTTCTTGTTAAATAATGAGATGGTTTCCCATCATCTTCCAAAGGCAACTTGGAGTTTTTAGTTTTTCTCTTTTAATATTATTATGAACTCATGGATTTAAACATATTATGTTTCAACCCATTCCAGTTATTATTCTTTATTGATGCTCAACATGTCCCATCTTTGAGCAGTGACAGATTCAAGTTGGCTCCTGAGACCTTTTGACAGAAAGCCTGGTAGTTAATTGTAGTTTGGTGGGAATTAAAACACTCGTTGGTAGTCTCTATAGCTCTTTTGCTTTTGGTATAAGACATCTAGAATCATCTTGTATATTTTCCAGGGCCAAACCTGGAATCAACCATTTCTCTAAGACGAATTGGTTGCTTGTCCTAAGAATTGGTATTTAGACACCATTATCTGTGTGCTATGGGTATTCATTGCTACAGGATTGGTTACTATATAAATGACCTTTTAGGGACAAGAGAAAACTGAGCATAAGCAGCTCAACAATCAACAACCAACTTCCATCAGTCTCTAATTTGGTCTTTTATGTAAAGACAACAAATATGCTTCTAATTTAAACATCTTATCTCAGGATGTACATTTAAACGTACTTCAGGATGGAGATGGTGAGGGGTTTGAGTGTCTTTAAAAATAAAATTTTTAACTGACGAAAACTACGGTATTAACTGTGCTATAAGAAATCCATATCAGCAATTACAATAAATATAAAAATTGTGTATTTGAGAGAAGTGGTGGCTTTTTTTTGGGGGGGGGGGGTTGGAATCTTTGTCACAATTACGACCAAGATGGAAATCACCTTTTAAAAAATATTTGGGAGAAATAAAACTTATTTTATTTCTCACCACTATGAACAAAAGCCGTATGTAAAACAAACTGATTTATCTTCATCAAATTACACCAAATGGAGTTGCTATTAGCAATTTCTACCAAAAAGTGTTTTAATTCCTACCAAACTACAATTAACTAGAAAATAAATTCAAACACAGATTTCACAATAGCACTAATGAGATTATAGTAAGAGCTATGCAGTATTACATGTCAAACCAAGCTATGTAGCACTGATTTTTATAAGATATTTCAATGAAGAGTCTTATCACTTGCATAGCTCAAGCATCAAAAGGCTAATCAGGCAGCAATACCACAAATTCTGCCTTTAGCAAAATTTTGTCTCTGGTGTCAAAACAGTTCTTTGATAACAGAGCAACTCTACGTTATTAATCACACAGAAATGAAACAAATTCCTTCTAGTTTTGGATTTATATATCTTATGTAAATTATCTCCTTTACATTCACATTTATTATTCTTGTGAAATTTTACACTCAAGAAGCAGAAATTCACTGTCTTTTGATTTGATACAGATCAAGCCTAGCCTCACGCATGTACATTTTATAGCCCAAAATACACACATTTAAATTGTGCAGTCCAACACTGGAAGATGGTTAGAACCATCAGGCTTTGTTTGGTAGGTCAAACCAATCTGACTTTTCAACAAAGTAGCACTGAAAAAGAAAACTCCTGTTTCCAATTAGTTGTTTATTTAATGGACAAGGGCTCAATTTAAAATAGCAATTTCAATTTCTGAAGTTTACAAGCAAAAGCAGGTACAACAGGTATCCCAGTTATTGCTTAGGTCAAGTACATAGACAATCAGACACCCATGATAGCATGTAATTTACTGGATAAAGGAACATGACCAGTAAAAGCCTCTTAATTAATGAGAAAGATAAAACAAAAACAGCCTATAACCATGTACACATACCCTCTGTTTGTCAAATACTTAGCAGCAGGACTACTCCTAGCAATGCTTCCAGCAGGTGATATATGATCTGTCGTGACAGAGTCTCCCAGATATAATAAGACATGGGCATTTTCAATAGGCTGGAGTGCAACTGGCTCTTTGGTCTAAAAGGTAAAAAATGTTAAAGGCATTTAACTCTTCATGAGGTTTTTTAAACTTCAAACAATTTTTTAAATATCAAATAGTAAAAAAGTACTCACAAGCTTATCAAAAAATGAAGGACATCTGACATAAGTAGACTTTAAATCCCATGGAAACAAAACTGAATCTGGTACTTCTAAAGAATTCCACCGTTTATTTCCCATCTGTGAGTATGGTTTTGGTTGATAAACCAAAAGAAAGATAAAATGGAGTCAGAAAAAGAGGTTTATGAAAATGAGGAAATTAACATAGTACTTAGGTTAGAATTAAGAAAAGAAAATAGGCCTCATCCATTTGGAAAGAAAGCTAAGATACTGCATTCTATAAAATTATGACATTTTTGGACTGAACTGATAAAATTTGCTCATCGAATTCCAGCACACCAGATTTTCAGGAATGCCCTAAGAGTTAAGTTTCAATACAAACTGAATGTGAAAGACTTTACAGAGCCCCAGAAAAGCTAAAGAAGTTAGAAAAATCTAAAAATGTTGCTTAACTTAAACAAAACATTAAGTGTGTTTTGGGGTATACTTTTAATATTTAAGAATATTATCATGGAGAAAACCTTTTTTTTTTCCAACGTATTTGTCCTACATCACTGTATTATTAGTCCTGCCTTCAAACTATATTCAAAATCTCACCATTACTCACCGCCTCCACGGCTACCCCAAATGTTCCATGCTATTACCATTTTTTACTTTGGACTACTACATACAATAGGTCCTCCTGACTCTATCCTTCGTATTACCCAACCCTCTTGCCCCAATATAGTTTCAATTCAAAGACAGTGCAATCTTTTTGATTATGACACTCCTGTTCCACACCTTCCAATGGCTCCCCATCTCACTTCAGAGTACAAGATTAAATGTTAATAATGGCCTAAAATTCCCTATGTAATCTGGACGTCATTTCCTACCACCATCCTTCTTACTTCCTATGTTCTAGTCACACTGCCTTCATTATGGTTCCCTCCTTAAGGCCTTTACACTGGTCCCTCTACCTGGTAAGCCCTGTTCTTTGTTCAGATATATGACTAACTTGTTCACCTCCTTCAAAACTTTGCTCAAATACCATGTTTTCAACTATCCTATATAAAACTGCAATCTACTCCCCAAATTTCACACAATTGGTTCTCTTTACCCTGTTCTGTAATTTTCTACAGCACTCATTACTTTTTAACATATTGTATAACTTACCTAATTATTCTGTCTACAGTTTACTATCTGCCTCTCCCCTTGAGAACTTTGTGTTTTCTTCACTGATATATTCCAAACAGCTAGAAGAGTGCCTGGCACATACTAGGGGCTCAATAAATATTTGTTAAGTGAATAACTATCATTATTGCTCTCATGTTTATATTCTAAATTCTTTTTAAAAAGTGTGAATGTATGTATTAGCTTCTAGATACACAAAACATCTCTGGAACGATGCTTAAGAAACTGACATAACTGGTTGCCTTTGAGGAGATAAAGTAGATGGCTAAGGAATGGGTGGGAGGGAGACATCAATGTCTGCTCTTATTTCTTTTGAATTTTGAACCATTTGAATGGGAACAACAAACAAGGGCAGTTTCTATGAAGTGTGTCCACGTTCAGGATGCCAAATATAAATGTTTTTGCTATACATTTCTAATGAGTGAATAAATAAAATTCTGATACTCTTAGATACTAGAGATTCCAGATACAAAATGTCACTCATTAAAAACTGTGTATTCAAAATAATGTAATTTTAATTTTGATTCTATTCAGAAAGATACGTGAAATAAAGAAACACTGCCACTTTACTAAACCTTTTAAGAAACAAATGAGAGTCTTACCTCTGTCTTCTCTTTTAATGCTTTAAACATGGATAACACAACATGTTCTTCCTCTATCTGATGAACTTCTTCTCGACTAGGCCAAATATCATGTAGGTAAATATTCCTGCCAGTAGGGTCAGTACCTGGTTAAAAATTTTTCATATGAAATTTAGTATAAAAAGTAACTCCCTCAAAATGTTCACATCTTTTCAAAGACACATCATAGAAACCAAGTATATTATTCAACAAGAGTGCTTCAGGTGTAAGCAGCTGAAAGAACTAATTACTTGCACATTATATATTCTTCATATGAATCAAAAATTAATAATGCATCGTGATAAGATTTTCTGAAATAATTCAAAAAATGAACAGTCTAGGAAACATTTCAAAAGTACAACTTTTGGGGAAAAAAGTGTGCGCCAGGTATATATGTATACATATAAAGGAAAAGATACCTAAAGGCTCTGTCTGGAAATCTATATTCACTGTGCCTGCTATGGCATAAGCTACCACTAAGGGTGGAGAGGCAAGATAATTGGCACGAACACAATCACAAAGACGACCTTCAAAATTTTTATTTCCAGATAAAACTCCACAAGTAACCAAATCACCCTGAAAAAAAAAAAACAAAAAGCACAAATGAATATGTTCAATTCAAGAGATGGTACAAATTTGGATAATCACATATAAGAAATCTCAAATATTACACTTCTGAGGGCATGATAACCAAAAGCATTATTTCTAATTATTAGGTACAGAACTATCAATACTGTAAATAAACTACAATAATTCCTTACACTATTAAGGAATTAGTTCAAGGTTCTAAAAATGGCTTCAAAGAATCATTTTATGATTGATAGGTTACTCTTCCCAAGAGATGCAAGGACTACAGAAATATAAATACATTAATATATATTTTTGATAATAGTGAAATACAGTTAAGAAAAACCATTTGGATGTCTTACTGATCCACACAGTTTACCTGTTTTACTGCATTTAAAACTGCTTCTGATAAGGGTGCTGTATTTCCCACACATGTTGAACATCCATAGCCAACTATTTCAAATCTGCATTTCAAAAAATAAATGTGATTGGACAGAAAATCACAACATTTGTAAAGAAAGGACAAGTCTTATCTTTCATTTCCATCACTGTAGTTAAGATTGCTGAAGAGAACATTCACAACACACGAACCTTCATCAACATGTTCATTTCACAGCTTTTGAGCAATCAAGTCTGACCCTCAGGCACGCTATCTGTACTGAATGCAAACCTCTGAAGAGTCCCGATACTTAGAGGACACTCCCTAGTTAAATTTGGTTAACTAAATCTGACATAAAACTTATCACACTACGCAAGAAAATTCTTCAGATACTACTCGCTAGGAATATATAACATGACCATTCAAAAAATCGATATTATACTTTCCTCCAAAGGGGTTTAAACTGTCAAATATCAAGAGGACCTGGCTGCAACAATCCGACCAAAGGCCCCCAAAGAGGCACTGTAATTGGGTACTCTGATAGGAGTAATCTTTTAATTCTCAACCAACTAATAAACCCAAGAAAAGCTCCTGACAAAAACTCCAAGATGATATAACTTAAAAATTACAGGTATAATCCTCAAAATTACTTTCAGCTGCTCGTCTAAACAAAGAAAAAAACCTAAAACTTGGCAGTTTTGCAAAAGAATCGATTAACGTAAGACACTATGTTCCAAAATACACAGTGAAAACACAGCTAGCATCAATTATTTTTTTGAGTACATAAGAAATATAAGTTATTTTCTCCAAAGTTCAGGGACAACTTAACCTATGCTTAATGGATACAATAATCTCACAAAACCTCAATTAAGACAATTTATTCAGTTAATAATGCAACCTATAAGATCTCACTCTGTTCTGAAAACTGATGATCTACATGACTCATGCAAATTATGCAATACTTGGTACCATCCCTTACCTGTCTGTCACTGTTACTTGGTTTTACTTGTTTGTCTTGTGTTTCCATCTTTAAATTAGAGATCACATCTCCTACTTCTTTGTAGCCAACACAATGCCTTGCTGCTCATTGAATATGCCTAGTAAATGTCTGCTGAGTGATACGGCCTCAAAGATTTTGTGGTAATGGCAAGGCAACAAGTAGAAGTAAAGCGTTTTTTTCTATCTTCTTTTTGTATATGAAAGGTCCTAACAAGTAGTTTCAATCACTGCTGAATACCAATGTCAATATAAAGAGTGGTAACCATCACTTACCCGAGCTTACTAAGATATGGTAATACTCCACTTGAACTGAGGTAATGTGTAACCATCCCACTGCCTGGAGATAAACTTGTTCTTATATAAGGTTTAACATGCAGACCAGCTTCAACAGCTTTTTTAGCCAAAAGACCTGCAACAGTAAAGAAACAATAATTTATTATGGCAATGTTTCTCTCCCTCTTTCCCTCATATTAAAGTAGGAAGTAAGAAAGGGTTTATGGTTTATTTTACAGGTCACCTCCAATACAGGTTAGGGTAAAAGTCTAAAATTCACACATTTACTGTCATTATTTTGTTCACATTATTCTACTGATTTGTTTCATTTAAAACAAATAAAAAATTGTGGTAGATATACTAGCTTTTACGTTATAAATTATTAAGATACAATCTGATATCATGGCATCATGCACACAAATGGAAAAGGATATATAATAACATCATGTACACATATAATACATATCATTAAATGAACCATTTTAAATGCTATAATCGTAATGAACTAATAGCAATTTAACATTTATACTTGATTTTATACAATTAATGAATTGTTCCACATACATATAATTGATTTCATTTATATTCCTTATCAATAATCTTTTACTTCCTTTGTGTCTCAACTGAATCTAGTACACTGCCATGGTAAATGTCTAGTAGATCAAGAGATCTGCTAATTAACTATACTTCTAAGTAGATAGAAATAACAGATACAACCTAAAACTCATAGATACATGTTATAATTTTAAAAATTCACCTTCTTTGTAATAAAACAAAATTAATAACATAAATCAAACTTAGGCTCCTTAAAACCTAATTAAAAACTCAGGTTCTCAATATCAAACACAGGCATCAATACTCATGCATAATCTAAGAAACAGAATGTGAACATAACAGAAAATGTATGGCTATAAACCACAACCTACCTGCAGCGAGCATGACAGATGGATTGCAATTATTGGTACAACTGATAACGGCAGCAATGACCACAGATCCATGAGACAGCTTATATTCACTTCCTTCATAATGAATAGAGACGATATCATTTTGCTTTTCAGCTGCAATTTGGAAGCCTTTAAATCCAACCTATACAAATTTGCACATAAATATAAACTAAATATTGTGGATATGTATAGAAAAAAAGAATGGTAGAAAATATGGCAGATCCTTGACATTTGATAAGTTCTGACTATTTGTGAGTGATGCTGAAGGTCCATGACATTCAGTAGTTATAATTCAGCTGAAGCATGAATTTGAATAATCATGACAGGAGTCTGGTGGTGTTCCTAAGCTTTTATCTGCTGAGTCCAGCCAACTACTCAGGATCCAGATCTTATTTGGCTTTGCTGTTCTTTATTCATTCCTACTTAACAGTAATTCTCAAGAGATGGTACAAACTTTTTCTGTTAAAAATGGCCTTGAAGATTTGCTTCAAAATGATCCTGTGTGTCTATATGTATGTAGAACAGATGAAGCAAGATGGGTTATGAGTTGGTAATTGTTGAAGTGAGGGACACAGGAATTCATTACACTATTTTATTATTCCTGTACAAGTTTGACATTTTCCTCAAAAAAAAAGAGAAAAGAAATTATAAAAAGAAAGGCTCTGAAAAGAAAGCCAGCTACTAGTTCTCAGAATAGAAAAAGTGACAGGATTGAAGCCATGATTCTCAAGACGGGAAGTACAAACCCTGAAAGTCAAAGAGGTCACTTGGTATTTAGTTAATTTACCAGACTTTAAGAGAGTAATCACAACAGTGTAGTGGTTTTGTCCTAGTCTGAGAAATCACAAAAGTCTAGAGCAGTGCTGCCCAACAGAATTTTCTGTGATGATGTAAATATTCAATAGTGATGCTGTCCAATACAAGAGCCATAGCCACATGTACCTATTCAACTTGAAATGAGGCTATCATGACTAAGAAACTCAATTTTTAACTTTAAATTTTTATTTAAATATACCCAATCAACCTCTGGTCCTCACAGTGGATCTGGGAACAAGCTCATGAAATGTCTGACTTGCACTTTGGACAGAGGCAAAGGAGGGGGCTTCTGGTGTGTGCCAATAACATATAAAAATACAGCAGTTGATTGAGTTCATGGGTCATCCTGCTAGTTCTTCACTGCTTAGCACAAGGTGTATTGACAAATAAGGTAATCTACCTTTTCATTTAAGCAAGCTTGGAAATCACTTTTCATATCTGTCAAAGCAACTCTATCCTGAGGTCTTTTTGGACCACTGACAGATGGAACTATTGAATTCAGATTAATCTGGATCACCTAGGAAATGAGAGAAAAGAGGGAGAGAAGTAATTAGAATTCCTAAGTACAGATTCCAACTTGAGTACTACTTTCTGATGCAGAATGAATATACTCACATTTGTTTGAATGCAATTTGTTTTAATGGTGATATACACTCCCAAGAAATATTTTAAAACAATGCCATTTAATTTATGAAATATATAAAAATTTGCTAAAAGACTAGCAGACCAGTATGCAAACTAGCACAACAACCATACAGTCTATATAAAATTTTTTTCCCCCCAAATGGTTTTTTCCCACAAAGATAACACTGTCTTCACACATGCCTGATGATAAAGTAGATGCCTGTGCCAGCTAAGTTTATTGATTCTGAGCTCCAAAGTCATCCTTCTTTGCCTGCTCTGTGGTAACAGAGGTGGGCTTAGTAAACACTTCTCCTTTCTCAGCTTGTACGATGTTAAGTCTGGTCAATAGAGGGTGCTTGGGGGACGCAGCAGAAAAGGGTTTTTCTACTCCTGGTTCTAGTTTAGCTAGCCAGGCCCCTGCAGACCATGCTTTTATCCCTTGGTTTAAAAAAAAAACATTTTATAAAAATTCCACCTCCCAGCTAGGTTTCTATTAATTTCTTCTGGTATTTCTACCATTTCCCTATGTACATTTTATTTGTGTATAATCAATTCAAACAAGTTTTTCTTCACTATGGCTTTCATCATTATTTAACAGCCCTGTTTATTCTGGTTGAGCACAACTGAAACACCTGCTTTTCTTACACTTTTATTTCACGGATCCACGTGATCCTAGTCTGTGTCTAAGTATGTATGAGTTTCTCTTGAAATCAACATCCTGATGAATTTTAGTTTTATTTCTTATCATCTATCTGGTCAGGTTTTTAATAGGCACATTTATTCCATTTCATTATACCACCAAAATGTTTCCATTTAACTGTTCTTATTCTTTCCCTTTTTAAAAAAAGTGTGGACAGAGCACTAGATTTGATAAATGGAACTGAAAGGGACCAGAAAATAATCAGAGAAGTTGAAAGATTTGCCCAGAACGTCACACAAATTCAATTCCTATGGGTTCTATATGGCACTCAATATACTATATGTATTCACTTATTCACCTAACGTGTTACTGAGCATCCACTATGTGCCACGCACTCTTCTAGGAGCTGGGGACAGAGTGCCAAACAAAGCAGGTGAAGTTCCTGTCCTCGTGGAGCCTACTTGTATTCATTCTAGTGAGGGAAAGACAGGCAAATAATTATACAAATTGATAGGTATCAGGCAGGGATACAAGCTATGAAGAAAAATAAAGCTGGGTGAGAAAATGGATTTCCCAAGAAAAAAGAGCTTAACAGTTAACCATACCAATGATAACATCAAGTTGATTTAGATCCCTGACACACTTCTAGAAAGTGAATTTTATTACAACTTTCCTGAAAGTGAATTCTACCTACTTCAATATAAATTTCCAAGAGATAAGAAATATTTGCTTAGACTGTAAAAGTATCTTTAACATTTAAGATCAAATAACTGTATATCCCCTTCAAAACGGTGGATTTTTTACAAAGTATAGACATTAACCAGGTGCAGACATCATCAAAATTGGTATTTGGGGAGTAGATTATAGTATTCTTATCCTAAAATAGAAAAAAATTAGACTGATAAATTGAGTCAATTTTATATTTTAAGTACTAAAAATTGAGACTTGATAAAATGTCACAAAATTTACTGTAGTATAAATCTATGTAAAATTAATGAATAAAGTCAGAGTTGGGTCACAAATAACATTAACTTGTTAAATAATAACAGCATCATTTATTGAGGACTTACTATGTGCTTGAAACTGTCATAATGAATTTGTACTTAACCTCTTAAGAATCCTATGAAGTAGATATTATCTTCATATTTCAGAGATGAGGAAACTGAGGCAAAAAGGTTAAAAAAGTGCCCAGGTTGTATAGCTGGTAAGTCTTAGAGCTGGGATTCAGACCCAGGTGGTCAGGCTCCAGAATTTACAGTCTTAACTACTATTAGGAGGGTTATTGTGTATATACCTGGGAATACTCAGGTTCTCCTGAATTATCCTGGTCATTTCGAAACAATTTCACAGCTTTAAGGTATGTTTCCATTGACTTGAGTTTGGCTTTGTCAAAACCTAAAAAGATGATTAACAACAATAAAAATCCTTTCAGAAATTTTTACATCTTTGGGGGTAATGATGCCGAATTTCAGTGATGAGCAAGAAACAAATATTACTTATTACTAAGCACTCAGGAAAGATTTCTTTACAAATTGATATTATTCCCAATAGTAAACATTTTATCCTTCATGAAAACTCTTTATAAAATATATACCAGAACCCCCCCCCCTTTTAAAAGTTACTCAATCACAGACAAGATCAGAAATACTGAGCCAGTTATATAAAATTCACAAAAATTTTGTTTGCAAGAGAAAAACCAATAACAAAATTCAACATAATAAATTACTAGCCACCATGAAAGATGAAATTCATTACTTTCCCTAAACAATAAGCAACATTAATAGTCACAATGAAAGAATAAAGTAAATGAAAGTTAAGAATAGTTTTACAGAGCAGAAGGATAGAGATTTAACAAGATCTTCCAGAAATTAAAAGAACTTAGATGTTAACAATAAAGTTTCCAATTAAATATTTTGGTAGTTATCTGTAAGCTTGATGAGAAGTAAGTAACTGTGGCAGATTATATTTGCCAATGATTGCCACAACAATATCTATCCCAAGTTATATGTTCTCTTACAATGTGACATTGACATTCATCCATCAAGAGGTAGAATCTTTGTTCATTCCTCTTAAACCTGAGCAATGTAATTTCTAGCCGGCTAGCTGGCTAACTGGCATGTACCTTCTCTCTCCCCAACCCCCCACACCCCTGCTCTCTCAGGTTACTAACCCTTGAAAAGCCACCATGTGAGAAAGCCCAGATTATATATTCAGAAACCACAAATAGGTGTTCTGGCTGACAGTCCCAGCTGAGTTCCCAGCTGACGGCCAGCATTCACTGCCAGACATTCAAGTGAAAAAACCTTCAGGATTCCTGGCCCTAGCTTTTAAGTCTTGCAGTTGAGGCTCCAGACATCATGAAGCAGAGACCATCTGTACCTGTCTGACTTACTGACCCACTGAAACTATGCAGCAATAAATAATTATTGCTGTTTTAAGCCACTAAGTTTTAGGACAATTTATTACACAGTGACAGATCATTATGACATTAACTCGTATCAATATGTAAGGAATAAGGCATTTCTCTCTTGAACATTCTACCACCCAAAATCCATTTTAGAGAAAACTCTGTATTCTATGAGGACCATTCCTTCCAAGGTTCCAAAGGACCAGTCATCCATTTTGCCATCTGACTTATCATAATCTGCCCCCAAACTGAAGAATACTAGAATATATCTCCCCAATATACTTATGATGAGATTAGTAGTTCAGTAATGATCTCTTAAAAAAAGAAGTGGATCAAATAAAGAGACCCTGCTTTTTAAAGAATAGGGGCCTTATAAAACCAACACATTCTGGTTTTGCAAGTATTTTCTATATTAGTCAACAGAAGAGTGGTCAAAGTTCCTAGTTAATCAGGCTACAATAAGAATCTGGAAGCTGTAACCCTATGCTGCTTTTCACAAAATTATGTGCTTATTCTTTAGATAGAGCACTGGTTCCCAAACTCTGTCTCGTGGCTCCTCTCTTCCTGGATGTAGAAGAGAACAGCTGTGAATGTGCGCAAGCCTGACTTCCATTAAATTGCAACCTCTGATCACTAACAGGGTGGAGGTATCCATTATTAATTACTGGGAAAAAGTGAGGCAAAGATCAGCAGTTTGAATAACTCCTCTAAACTGCTGTAAATGGGTCGCAGTGGACTAGGGTTTGAGGACACAACACTCTTTAAACACATCCAATGCAGTTTATTTCAAAGCTGCTGTTTTAAAATAAGATAATTTCATGAACATTAAATAACATGTACAAGGTAGTAATTTATTATACGATATTTCAGATAGACACATTGGAAATGTAACACATTTATCCTAGTGATCTTATATCTTCTTACCTGTATGTTCTAAATGTTTTAATGTCACATTGTCAACAGGGAAAAAGCTGAGGATAGCACCATATTCTGGACACATGTTTGCTATTGTAGTTCGATCTACTATAGATAACTGTGAAACTCCACTTCCAAAAAACTCAACAAACTTTCCAGCCACTCCTACTTGCCTGAGGTGCTATATAAAGAGATACATAGAAACACACATAAAATTAGCATGGATTTTCTGAAAACTATAAAATCTAATTTTTAATCCATTACTACTGACAGTGAAAGAGGTCCTCTGTTATTTTTATGAAACATCAACTCATTCTGGTTTTCCAGGTATTTTAAGGTAAACAGTCATTAGAAGAGTGGTCAAATGTTACTATTAGGGTAGAAAAGGGCTTGAAAGTTCAAAATGGCTAAGATTCCCATTTTAATGTCTCTGAAATCAGTGTATACCTTAGACTCTATGGTGTGTCTATTATCTGGCAGTCTTCTTTCTTTCTTAGCAGCACATAAAACAGCGCTGCTTCTAACCAATGATGGCATCTTAGATTTAGTGAAATACTAATATACTGATAAAACTGTGTATTTAAATTCAAAAAATTATATACTGCTATAAAAATTCTTTGAATTCCAACTACTGATCCAACTATTTACAGCATCATTAATTATAGGTAAATTTTTTTTTAAAGATTTTTTGTTTTTGATGGGGACCATTTTTAAAGTCTTTATTGAATTTGTTACAATATTACTTCTGTTTTATGTTTTTGGTTTTTTTGGCCACGATGCATGTGGGATCTTAGCTCCCTGACCAGGGATCGAACCCGCACCCCCTGCACTGGAGGGCGAAGTCTTAACCACTGGACCACCAGGGAAGTCCCCCTAGGTAAATTTCATTTTGATAGGATTTAACATGTGGCCTCAAACTTAAGTCCTTCTAAAATCATTTTTCTTATTACTCATTTTTAAGTAACCAAAACAGCTACCCACCTTCTCTCAATTGTAAAATGGTGTCAGAATGGTATAGAGAGACTGCTCAGCACAGTGATGAAGTATGAAACAACATTCAACCTATGAATAATGTTAAGCTCTAACATTTTATAAGTCCTAAGGATCACTTAATCCAAACGTTTTATAGATGCAGAAACTCAACCCTAAAAGAAAGATGTTTCCTAATTTTCACTGTTTTATTTTTGAGGATAAGAGCAATACAGATTAGATACAGCAAGCCAAATGCTGCTTTCCCCAAATTAATGAGGTACCACAATATACATTTTGGAAAACAATATATGATTAATCCTACAAAGATCATGAATAAAACAGGACCTCAAATATGGGACAAAATAATCAAAAAGGTACACCTACATAATAGATTTAATTTTTGCATCAATAAGCCAAAATGTCAAAAGTATAGGTAGAACATTGTTAAGAAAAAATATAGCTGGAGGAATCTAAAAAGCACCATTAATTTTCAGGATGTGTGAAGGAAAAGAATTGATTTTTCTAAAATTATAATGGGATATTCCTTTTCCTTTAGGAATAATCCTTCAATTCTCTATTTAACTTCTTGATCTTTTGGTACCACACACTGAATCAATCATTTCTGCAAGACGTCAATTTTTTTTCTAATTAGGGAAGAGGGATCAATACTAAATGGTGAGAGGGAGGCAATACCATTTACTTTCCCTGCGGAGTATTCTGAAAGCCTTCAGACCAGTAATCTAACCGAAGATGCTGAGACGCTGGGATCCAAATTGGAATTATTTGTGGAACATTTCCCAGGTTCATTCATTTAACGAAATGGGACTTAATCATTACAATAAAGTTAGTGAAAACTAGAAATTTAGGATGGAGAGTTACAAATTATTGTCTTTAGGAAACCCTACAGTATATATATTAAATGTATGCAGCCAATATTTTAAAAATTCAGAGAAAAAATTTCTATATAATACTTTTACCATTTCTTTTTATTTTTAATTGAAGTATAGTGGATTTACAATGTTGTGTTAGTTTCAGGTGTACAGCAGAGTGACATTTTTTTAAAAAATGTTAAAATAGCCAATAGAAAAATTTGACACTACCACATTTTTACAGCCTGTATTTTTTAAAGTACTATCTAATACAGTAATAGTTTTCAGGGGACAAATGATTCAAATAAGTGTTAAAGGAGATGCAATTAGACATTTCCTAAATACGATTTTTTTTTTTTTTTAATTCACGAAGGCAACAAACATTCACTGAGGCAATAAGGCATAATGGTTAAGAGCATGGACTTAAGAACCCGACTGCCTGGGTGGGAAACCTTGTTCTACACTGACTATTCAGCCCTATGACCCTCTGGTTAAGTCATTAAACCTTACTGTGTCTCAGTTTTCACAGAATTAAAATAAGGATGGTAATAGTAACAATCTCATAGGCTTGTAATGAGGAATAAATGAGTTAACATGTCAAGCGAACAACGACACAACAAACTGTTTTGTACTTACTAGTATAAAGGGTTAAATTTTGCTATTATTACTATGATGATAACTATGATGAAATAGCTAATAACATCAGAGTGCTGAGGATGAGGTGATGAACCCAAATCCCTGCTCTTATGGGGCTCTTCTACTTACAAAAAAAATCATATCCAGTAAGTTATACAGCTAGCAAAATTTTAACTTACCTTTGTAATGCCAAGAACAACATCTATGGATGTAACAAAAGGATTCGATGAGCCAGTTAATTCACATCCAACCACCTCTGGTAAAGTAAGAGAAGCTGGCAGACCAAGCATAACTGCTTCTGTTTCAATACCTCCAACCCCTAATGTAATAAAGATAGGTATATGAGTATAGCGCATTTAAAGATAATTTATCTTTGTAACATCTAAATCTCTAGGTGTTTCACGAGCTTGTCTTACACAGTACCTTGCACAGAATTGTTATCATGCTATTACTGTAGATATGGAACTCAAGTCTTCTCAAAAGAATGACTCCACTCACATGGTTGAAAAAAACTGATTTTTACCTTTATTTTAAATTCAGAAAACATTTAGTATCTATTATGCTAGGTACTATGCTATGCTCAAGATACAGTATGAATAGAACTCAGCCCCTGTCACCCTCAAGAAGCTCAGTCTAATGATAAAGACAAAAAGCCAACAATTATAGCACTCTGTAAAAGAGTACATGCACTCTGCCAGAGGGAATAGCTGATGCAAAGCCATGACGTGTAATAGCACAGCCCACTCAGGGAAATAAAAGATGTATTTGGGTAAATGGCTAAAGAGGCAACAGGTTGTGAAGGGCCCTATAAAAAACATGAAGAAATTTGGATTTACAAAGAATGCTAGGAGAAGCCACTGAAGGACTTTAAATAAGGGAGTAAGCACATCACCTTCATAGACATCATCATCATCACTAACCACTCCACAAATGGTAGTGCTGTGCTGGGCACGGTCCACATTTCTTTTCATAAATTCTCTCTTATACCACACTGTCCACAAACACTTGAATTAAGATTTACTTTTGTTGTTGCTGTTATAGGTGAAAAAACAGCCTCATAGAGGCTATAAAGACCCTGCTATTTATGTTCTTTTATAAATTTCCTAACATCCTCTCCCCAAAAGAATGAAATATATTTAGTCATTTACTTACCCCACCCCAGAATCCCCAAACCATTCACCATGGTTATATGAGAATCTGTGCCAACGACACTGTCCGGAAAGAGGAGGTCCTTTTCTTCAAAAACCACTCTCGACAAATACTCTAAGTTTACTTGATGAGCCATTCCAGTTCCAGGAGGGATTACAGCCACATTCTTAAAAACTCTTGAACTCCACTATATTTTATTTAAATTTAAGAAATCCAACTGTTAGCATATATCTGAATTTGCCTCATAATCAACATATAAATAAATACTGACACTAAAAATATTTTACCAATGTTCATCATGGTCAAAGTTTACAGTACATAAAAACAAATACACAGATACTAAACCTAAATATATTCATTTTGCAAATTATTAAAACAAAATTTAGTCAAAGAAAAATGTTCTAATAGTCCAGATAAACAGTAGCTTTCAACTACATTCCAAGGATTCTCAGGGATGGGAAAAGGGGTAGGCCCAAGTAGAAGACCCTCCAAGCTCACTTGAATTAGAGCCACTGTTTTTAATATTTTGTTATACACTAGGGTTTCTGATTAAGATTTTATTTGAAGGAAAAAAAGTAAAAAAGGGTTCTACTGCTAGTGTTTAAAAACTTCTAAAGATATAAAAATCAAACCTTTCAATATTTCATAAACTCCTATTAAAAAATTTCCCCCAAATCATTTATACCTTGAAAAATTGAAGCCTCTCTCGATTTCTGCCAAATTCTACTTCTTGATTTTTTAATACTGTTTCAGGTCTAAAAAGAAGAAGAACTGGCATTAAATATATGTATTACAGAAAAGACTTGCCTTGTTTCTAAGTCTACATATTTAAAAAATTCTGGGAATAGCAGTTTACCAGACTTCTCAGAATCAGTTATTTTCTTTTCAACAAGGAAGCTCTGCTTTAAGTAACACTAGAAAGCTACTGCAAGGACTTTATTATTTAAGCCATGGTCCACACCAGTGTCCCAAACTGTACTTAACATGTATCACTGTGAGATTTGGCTAAAATATTAAAAGTAGCATGGTAACCTTTGTTGGATTTTCCACCGCAAGGAAAAAGAAGGGTTGTAGCTTAATGAAAAATAAGCATGTACATCTCCACCCACTTAACTCTTGTACCAGTTAAACTAGGAGATGCTTGTTGATTATCACAATGTAGCAATGACAAACAACTCAGCGTCACTTTATAGTTTAAAAAGAGCTTTTGGTAAAAATTTTATATTCATCTCACCCAAAATGGAAGGTTCTATTTTATATAAAGTAGTATTTTACTTTATATGGATTATAAATATATTTTACATGAATTATGTAAACTAAGAGATAAAAACAATTCACTGCCAAGCAGTAAACATAGTGCCATTTTTAGGAAGTTATTTTTATCTAATGGATATTTAAACAAAAATTATTTCTAACAGCTTTAAGTTGTTTATTTCACTTGCCAGCTGGTGATTTAAGTGTTGACTAGAATATCAATATAACTTAAATTATACATGTCCTCCAGGGTCCAGATAATTATAGTTGTTTGTCAACTTTTTTTAAAAAAACAAAGATTAATAATTCATTGCTGAGTGATCATTTGAAGCCATAGCACATCTTAATGAGATTTTTCTTAGGACCTCAGGGAACATAGCTTTCTAGAGCCACTCCGATTATCTTACCTTTTCATAGTATATACAGCTACAAAGTACCACACAAACATTTATTAGCTCATAACCTGACTTCAAATCAGGCAGTGATTTCAAGTGCCAAATGTATGCTCTCAACTCTCTATCCCTCAATTTCTTGTTTGAGTCTATAATTAATACTTCACTGATGCATTAAAGCACATGAAAGAGTTACTATTTTCATACAACCAGGGACTATAACATATCTGATCTTAATACTTTGTAATTTAGAGTCAAAATTGAGGGGAAATGTTACACCAGATTGGATTTTTAGAAATAAAAACTTACCATCTTAGCACTTCATACCAGTTATAAAAAGATACCCAAGAAAATCAGTGATTTTTTGAATCAATAAATCTTCCTTTTCAGGAAATTAATTTCTAAATAAGAAGAGAAGTTAATCTCAAAATTCAACATGTCCCTAACAATCAGGACAGCCAGGTAGGGAATAAGGAGTACTTACATAAATGTAAAACTGTCATGATTTGATGGCAAAGGACCCACAGATTATATTGAATTCTTAGAAAGCAAGAGCACCTGAGTTCACTTATAACCTGAGGCTTTACAGCTATACTGAGCACAAAATTTAGAACTACCCAGAATTTAAAAGATCCAAATTAGGGACAAATGAACTAATATATTATTTGGTACTTATGATGAAACATGTGTTGATATTATTCTTAGCTAGCCTAAATCTTAAATGTGTTAAATTTTTTTCAATTTGAAAAAGTGTAAGTCATTTTTAACTCATCTTTAAAACACTTGACAGTCTAGTAAACAATGGGATAAACAACATAACTCTCTTAAAGTAAGACTAAGACTTTGGAAACTTTATAGCATATAAAAATTCAAATTATAGAACTCTTTTTTTTATTTTGGAAAATTACCTATTAGGAAATTTAACCAACTCTTAAGAACGGGATTCTTTTCCAGGCAGGTTTACTACTTTCCACGGTACCATATAGGAAATTGCTTATCTAAAAGGGCTTATTAAGTTTATAACATATGATAATGATAATATTCTTAACATAGAGGTCTCAATGCAATAAGAAAGAACAAGAAATCTCCTAATAGGAAAATAAAGCTAAAAATATAAATAGAGATTTCATAAAAGAAATCTGAATGAATAATGAGCATGTGAATGGTATAAATTCACTAAAATAAAAAATTTACAGTTCAAGATAATTTTCTGTCTATATTAGTTACAAAAATTAAATATATTTATAGAAAATTCTTAAGAAAAGTTTTCTTCGAAAGAACAGAAATAAATCATGGTATTTAGAGACTACCATTTTAATTAACTTTGCTTCTTTCAGTACAATAGGAAGCACAGTGAAATATGAAGGCAATGTAATAGGAATCAGGAGGGGAAGGAGAATAAACGTGATTTCCTTAACTGAAAAATAATCTGGTACTAATAAATATTTTTAAAAACATCTCATACTCAGGCACTGGTTGCAAATGAAAAGGACATAGAATGGGTGTATTTTCGATCTGCGAAGAAAATCTTCCTGAGTTTCGGCCTAGTTCTCCAGAATCACACGATCCTCGGCACGTAGTCTGGCCTCTGCAGGGAAGCTTCTTAGGCTGCACTCTAAGTGGAGAAAGCTTTCCTGCTTTCTGTAGGTCACCACCGCCAGGATTTGGAGCATTCTGTATTGCACTATCGTTCCAAAAAAGGAAACAAAATAAAACCATTTAAAAGTTACAGAAATTTAGCTCTTCAAAAAGCACACAACAGCAATGCTATCTGGAAGTAACAACTGAATGTTATTCAAAGGTTAATATATCATTTATTTCAGGTTTCAAAAGCAAATCTCAGGGCTTCCCTGGTGGCGCAGTGGTTGAGAATCTGCCTGCCAGTGCAGGGGACACGGGTTCGAGCCCTGGTCTGGGAAGATCCCACGTGCCGCGGAGCAACTAGGCCCGTGAGCCACAATTACTGAGCCTGCGCGTCTGGAGCCTGTGCTCCGCAACAAGAGAGGCCGCGATAATGAGAGGCCCGCGCACTGCGATGAAGAGTGGCCCCCGCTCGCCACAACTAGAGAAAGCCCTCACACAGAAACGAAGACCCAACACAGCCATAAATAAAAAATAAAAAATAAAAAAAAAAAGCAAATCTCAGATTACCAAAAAAAAAAAAAAAGTTGATTTATATAAATTTATGGAGATTAAAAAAAAATTGTAAGTGCCACTAATATCATTTTCATATAGTAACTTTTGGCAAGTAGCAAAATCGATTTTTCTTCCCATCTAACAACTTAAAAGAAGTTCAGAGCCATCGTTTAATCTAGAGGGCAAAGGCTCTCACAGGTTTTAATAAATTGTAGCCTTATTCCATTACTCCAGGGAATGTAAAAAGAAAGCTGGTACATGAAAACAGAATCATGTCTTCTCTAGTTTGACTTTGGTCAAAAGGACCTTTTAAATATAAGAAATTTATTTCAGTGAAAGGAAAATACAGCTGTAGTAAGCTCAGTGTTTTCAATCACCAATTTAGACACTAAAGGCTCACATCTTTAAATTCTCTCTGGAAGTTAAAAAACAAAAAGGAAATGAAGCCTTAATTCAGATATTCACGCCAAAAAGCAGGTTCTAGGCTCACACATATCTATAAAAGATGGCAGCAGAAATATACAAACATGAAAATCACTTTAAATTTAGACTGAGTTAAAAAGAAAATTCAACAAAACATAAAAGTTTTCACCAGTTTTTCTTTTTGTACATTAGTCAATACTAACTGTAGCAAACTTTACTCTGGCACAAATTATCTCTATTCCCTTTCTTCTATACCACACACTCCCAGTGGACTGGCTGCCAGTCAACGTGCGTGGCTGTCTTTATAAATATGTGTATTAAAGTACCATTTGTTGAAGTCAATTTGTAAAGAATGATCAACCGTGAGATCTGTTGGACAGGCAGGATGGACTTTCTTAGGGTCACCTCCAAGAGTTTTCACTGCCTCCCTCATAGCAGCAAAATCCACCATTGCCGGTATTCCACTAAAAAATAAAGAATGATCAACTTCTAATTCTTCTTTTATATATGCTCAAATGATCAATATGCATTTTTAAATTTAAAAAGTATCCCTTTTAAATTTGCATTCATGTTTGATAATGTACAGGTTATCCAAAGTTAGATGTATCCTGGTTTAATGAGAATTAATATTAAATATTATCTGAGAATTTGAGGGCTCAAAGGTAGATGTGCCAAAAATACAACAGATGATTTTTAGAGGCATAAGAGAACTTCAAGGGAAATGCCTATGGAATTCTTTCTCTTGCCTTAAATTTTGAGATACCCCTCCCTTTTCCCCAGCTCCAGCCCCTTCACTCCCAGTGCCTTCTTGTCTCCAAAGTTATCCACTAAATATATGGATATATAGATGGATCTATATCTATGTATCTATATCTACATATATATCTCCAGCCAACTATATAAGAAGCATTTACCAAATGCCTTCAGTGTGCTAGATACCAATGGTATAAGGCCAAATAAGGGAGAGTAACTGTTCTCAAGGAATTTGTAGGGAAGATAAAGTAGCAATTATAGAATAGTATTATAAGTACTACAGTAGCAGCATATACAGGGTACACAGAGCAGTAGCTTACAAACCAGATTTAGGTGGGTGGGTGAAGGGGATGTTCTTATTTGCCTAGCTAAGTCCTACACCTCCTTCAAAACTCAGCTAAAGGTTAATTCTTCCAATAAGTAATCCCTGGACACACAGATTAGGCAGAATCTTTCAAGCTATGGTAAAGACTTTATTCTAAGTGTAATGGAAGCCAATTGGAGAATAGGGGAGTGATATGACCTTGATTAACATCTTTTCACCAAGTCACTTCACCTACTGTGAAAAGACAAGACTGTACATTCCAAGTATGGAAGCAGGGATACCAGCTAACAGAGTGCTATAGTTACAGTCCAGGTAAGTAAGAATGGGGCTACAATCAGGATGACTGTGGTGGAGTTGGATTCAGGATATGTATATTTCAAAGGTAAAGTTGACAGAACCTGCTGATAGACTGGATTATGTACGAAGGAGAGGAACCAGGGTTAACTCCTAGATTTTTGCTCTAAACAAACAGGAGACTACAGCGTCATTCAATATGACAGAAAAAACTTGGAAAGGAATACATGAGGGGGGCTGAGCAATGAAGTTTTGGATATGTTAAGACTGAGAAGCCTATTGGCTACGTGGAGATGACAAGTAGGCAGTTAGATAAAAGTAGTTTTTAAATAAATGGTACAAAAAAAAAGTGCCTAATTTTTAACAAATGGCTTCAGTTTAGAAAAAGCAACTTTTTAAATTTATAAACTAATCTTCACAATTAAAAAACAAGAGAGCCATCAGGGAGTCTGAATTTTAAAAAGCGAACACTCTGAAAATTCATCATGAAAAATAAACCTATCACTCACGTAAAATCTTGAAGAAGAACACGGGCAGGGAAAAAGGGCACTTCAACATTGCTTTGTTTGGTTTTCCAGTCTAAAATGTTCATAACATCTTCCCTTTTCATTAAAAAGCCATCACAATTTCGCACAGCAGCTTCCAACAGGACCCGTATTGAGTAAGGCAGAACATCTGATTCAAGAGAAAATATTACTATTAATAAGGGAATAATCATAACTACATATTGTAAAAATTACAATAGCAAAATGATAAAGACACAGATGCTTTGTTTTCTCAATTAAAAAAATTTTAGTCTAGTCAATAAGCAACAAGGATTTGCTGTATAGCATAGGGAATTATATTCAATATCTTGTAATAACCTATATGGAATATAATCTGAAAAATATATATATAACTGAATCACTTTGCGTACACCTGAAACAAAATATTGTAAATTAACTATATTTCAATATAAAAAAATTTTTTAGTCTAGTAAACAGGGAGTGAAACACCATTCTTGTTAATACCAGGCTTTCTATAAATTTGACTTTCCTGTATTTAAGCTGAGGTCCTGAAAAAGCAGAGATAAAACCTTCACCTAAACTTTAATAGAATGAAAAATTAATTAATTAATTAAAAAAAAAATTCACACAACAGCTGTACTGACTTGGGCATATGAGACTGACAAGTACTTAACATTCAGGGAAAACACGGGAAAACACAGGAAAACTGAAAAGCACAGAAAATTAGAATTAAATACAATAATGAAAACATCCCAATTATGACAAAAAATGTTTAAATTGTGTAAAAGTTTGTAATAAATTTAAAGGATTTCCATCAAAAATAGTTAAGGTTTAAAAATAAACCAGGGTGCTTAGGTGAATAAAATTCATTTCACGAAAATTGTCATTAACTCTTGATTACCAGTTTAAGGAGAGAAATAGATTTCAATATTTTAAAATTTTTTGATCCTATTAAATTCTCACACTGGATTTTGCCACAAAGAAGTATTTCCTTAGGACTTAAATGGAAGACTGAATCAGTATGAAATTAGCTAAGTCATGGTAACCCACATAATAGATTACTATGCAGCTGTTTAAAGGAATGATGATCTCTGCATGCTGATAAGAAGTGATCTCCAGGGCTTCCCTGGTGGCGCAGTGGTTAGGAACCTGCCTGCCAACACAGGGGACATGGGTTCAAAACCCTGGTCCAGGAAGATCCCACATGCCGCAGAGCAACTAAGCCCATGTGCCACAACTGCTGAAGCCCGCGCACTGCAACCAAGAGTAGCCCCCGCTCGCCGCAACTAGAGAAAGCCCATGCCCAGCAACGTAGACCCAGAGCAGCCAAAAAAATAAATAAATAAATAAAATAAAAGAGAAGTGATCTCCAGACTGTACCATTAACAGAGAAAGCAATGCAAAACAATATTTATAGTATATACCTTTACAGTAAGAAAGGGAGTAAAAAAAAATATGTATAAGAATATGTACTATTATATATTAAATATAAAATTAAAAACTATAATTTTAAATATATTAAATATATAATTTAAAATACTATATATTAAATATATAATAATATATACTCCCCCCCCTCAATAAAGAACAATGAAAGGATAAAATAAAAAACTTAGTATATATGCCATACAGTATTTTGGTTGTATCTCCCTAGCAGGATATATACTAAGGGCAAAAAGATCCACAAAGAAAACAAATTATGTTCAGTCATCAGTACTGATATTGTAGTTTCGAAATTGTCATATATACAATGAGAAGAAAGCAAAAAGTACTTTTGTTACCATGGTTGGGAACCAAGATTTAAGAGTAATGACGTACAAGTATAAAATCAGAGTAGCTAAGTTTAAAAAAAACCCTTACATTTCAATAGGTTTCATCAGTACAAACTCATGATTTTTCTCTTTCTAAAAAATATGTACATATTTCCTATCTCTGATCAGTGAAAATGCCTAAAATGATGACAATCCAATAGTACTGAACCACTAGCAACTCAGGCTGCTGTTTCTAAATACTATTTCCCATTTTTAAAAAAACAGAGTTCCTGGGAGAAATGGTTAATTCCGTATTTGGGGAAGGATATGCACAAAATGAGCCTGGAACATCCTGTGTCAGAAACCAAAGAAGTTATCAAAGACTAATGGGGACACTAATGGATCAATCTGAGCAACAAAATGAATAATGACTATAATACACTAAAATATATCATATATATAAATAGCCCTTAGTTCATAATGACTCTTTTCCTACAGAAACTCGTTACTCTGAAAACTCACAAATAAAGGGGGGAAAATCAATCATTAATCTTGTCTTTCCTGATTTCAAGTGACAAAACAGTAAAGAGGAGAAAGTTCCTTGTAATAGCAGAATTACAGCTAATAAATGTAGAAGGGCAGTGATATAATTAGAAAAATCACCAATGTGCAGCACCTAATGAAATAATGGATCTGTACAATGATCATAAGTGGATGCTAAAATCCTGAGGTGATAATATGAATGGGGAACTTATAATGGACGGATCAAGCTGAGAACAACTATACCCAACTCAGCATCACCAAAAGTAGGACGTTATAGATATTATTTGCCTCCTGATGAAATAGGAAATATAAGCTAGGAGATGTTCTTTGCAAAAATAAATACATACATAAATAAACTTGAATCTAATCAAACATCCAGCTCTAACTTCTAGATAACAAGAAATACGGGGGATAGTACAACAATAAAATAAAACCATGAAGAAGCAATCAAATTCAGAATGTAGTACATTCTACAGAACAAAGAACCTGATTTCTTCAAAATAAAAATGGCATGGAAAAAGGAGAGAGGATGAATATTATAGATTAAAAGAGATTTAAGAGACAAAAAGACCAAATGCTACATGTGGATCCTATCTGGACACCGTGTGAACAAACCAACTGAATAAATGTATTTTTGAGACAACCAGAGAAATCTGAACTTGGACTGGGTTTTCGATCATATTAAGGAATTACTGTTAATTTTGTTAGTTATAAGAAGTCCTTTCGTACATCAGAGATGTATACTGGAGTACATTTACAAATTTTAAAAATGGTGGAATATTTGAAACAAAAGATTGACAAAATGTTGATAACTAGCTGACAAATACATGGTGGGTTATTATACTATTCTCTCCCTACTTTTATGCTTGAAAATTTTAACACACACAAATTGAAGATTAATGAAGTTGTAAGTAAATAGGATAAAGGACTACATAATCAGAAATACTAGATTCAAAGCCAGTATTTGCTATTTACAATAGGTATGACCTTTGGAAAGCAACTCAAGTTGATGCATTTTCTCATTTAAATTGGGAATGCCAGCTACCTAATATATGTGAAGAATATCTTACCTCAGCATCTATCTAGTACATGTAAAACCCTCAAACAAACATATTATGACAAACAGTAGGTACTTAACAAATATTAGTTTCCATTCTTACCTCAATGAAAAACATAATGAAGCCCCCAAAACCAAGAGGAATGACAGGGGGGACATTTTTTTTTTAACAGAACATTTGGAAATGATGAGAAGTAAAATAGTATCCAGAAGCAAACACAAAATTAACTTTGGTTAATTATTCTGGGAAAACAATCTCAGAATATTTTTTGTTTTAAATATCTTCATAAAAAGCATTTTGTCAGATTTCTAGTAAAATATGGTAAAATAAACACCAGTAATTATCTCCACTCTCTCCTGCAACCCACTAAGATAATAGTAAAGAAATTAAAAAATTATAAACTCACAAGAACAAAGAAAGAAACAGAAGCAAAACTAACAAAATTTTGGAAAATAGTCCTTGGTTGACTGGTAATGGACTGAGCAGAATAGAGAAAGCTGAAACTAAATGTCTACATAGGGGAAAGGCAATCAGAAACAAAGACTAGGAATCAGGATAGCCTGCAATTTCTTAAGAGGAGTGTAAGAAACTAGAAGGCAATGTAACAATACCTACAAAATTCCAAGAGAAAATAATTTCCAACCTAGAAATCTGTAAACAGGTAAACTATCAATTAATCAGGCAACGTCTCAAAAATTTACTTCTCAGGCACCCTTTCTTAGGAAGCTACTGGGATATGTTCTATAAAACAAGGAAGTAAGTGGAAAATAAAAAATCATGAAATCTAGGAAATAGTCTCTGACACAGGAAAGTGCAGAGACTCTTCTAGGGCAACACCGTGTAAGCCACAGTGCAATAGAAGATGGAGTCCAGATGGTATGCTGCTAAGAGAAGGGAAAAAAATTAATTGATAGATTACCTGATTATACCAGAAGGAGTTTAGTTCTTTTGGAGAGTTTGGAGATGAAGTATTGATAAAGACATAGAAAACTAAGCAAACAAAAAAAGACAGTCATTAATTCCAGAAAAAAAATACAAAGTTGCAAGAGAAACGAGATGCAATCATCATTTACTACATGGATTGGCTGAGAATATTTACAGTCATAATATAAGCACTGAACATTGATTTAACCAAAAATTATAACTATACTAGGAAGAGGTACATGGGATATATGTAGGGGAGAAGAAAAGCGCCAAATTCTCATTTTCCATAGTAAAAAGTAAAGTCTAAAATGGAAAAATCAAGAAACAGCTGTATAAGCAAGGCTATTTAATAATATGGAGGACATTACCAAAACAAATAGTCAAAAGAATTAAAAATAAGTATTCTCTGCAGAGTAGAAATTTGGGGCAGGGTTACTCTTTTGGTTATAATTTCGGTGGTCTTACTGTTTTTTAACTCTATCATTTGAAAATTAATATTAAATTAAAAAGCAATATCAGATAAGAGTGTGCTAAGAAAAAAAGAACCACAAATGTTAACTGGACATTTTGTCACTAAGGAGCACTAACTTGCAGATTTGTCTAATTTCATAATAACTACTAGAGGCCTACAGCAAGGGAAGATGCAAATAAACACCCTCTCCCCCAAACAAAAACAATTTATTTCTTATTTCTCTCTGTGGTAGCCAGCCTCCAAGATGATACCAGTAATCTTCACCTCCTGGCATTCATGCTCTCACATAACCTACACTGTAGATCAGTTGTTCGTATTACCAAGAGTATGGCAGAAATGACAGTGGAGGACTTTCTTCCTCTCTCTCTCTTTCTTTCATTGAAGTATAGTTGATTTACACTGTTGTGTGAGTTTCCGGTATACAGCAAAGTGACTCAGATATAGATATAGATGTATTTCTCATTATGGTTTATTACAAGATATTGAATCTAGCTCCCTGTGCTATACAGTAGGTGCTTGTTGTTTATCTATTTTATATATAGTAGTACATATCTGCTAATCCCAAACTCCTAATTTATCCCTCTCGCCTGCCCTTTCCCCAATGGTAACCATAAGTTTGTTTTCTATGTCTGTGAGTCTATTTGTTTTGTAAAAAAGTTCATTTGTATCATTCTTTTAGATTCTACATATAAGTGATAACATACTGTATTTGTCTTTCTCTGTCTTACTTCACTTAGTATGATAATTTCTAGGTCCATGACAGTGTGTGACTTCTAAGGCTAGGTTATAAAAGTATTCCAGCATTAGCCTTCCTCTCTCAGACTGCTCACTCCGGGAGAAGCTGGCAGCCTGTTACAAGGACAATCAAGCAGCACTGATGAGAGGCTCATGTGGAGCAAAACTGAGGCCTCTGTGCCAACAGCAAGCACTGACTTGCCAGCCATGTGTGAATGGGCCGCATTAGAAGCAGATCCTCTAGCTCCAGTCAGGCCTTCGGATGACTGCAGCCCCAACTAACCCCTGTTGTAACCTCATGAGAGATCCTGAGCCAGAACTATTCAACTAAGCCATTTTCCAATTCCTGACCCACAGAAACTGTGAGATAATAAATGTTTACTAATGCTTTAACCACAAAGCTTTTGGTTTAACGTATTACGTAGTGAGGGAAAACTAATACAATTCTCCTCCTCAACTTTTTAAACAGTAACGTCTACAGTTATTTACTTAGGATCTACTAAGGAGAAAATATCAATGTGTTTTACCTACATTATCTCATTTAATCCTTAAAGTAAATCTATAGGTAGATACTCCAGAGCCCTAACAGTAGAGAATAAGCTAGCAGGTGTGGAAAAATGGACACATGTGCTCTAGTTTGTTTTTAGCAATATTAATTCCATATCCCCACTCTGGATCAGGCACAAAGTTCACCAAGGCCCTTAATCTCTTTCTTCTTCCCTATTCTCCCTATGGCCCCCCACCACATACTATCTCATGTTCCAATTATACCATCGTAAAAGTTCCTTCTCCAAACCTCTCTGATCCCCATTCTCACACCTGTTCTTCAACACCATGAGGACTTACTTTCTCCCTTATCCATCAGCACCTGCTTGTCTGTACCTCCCCTCACATAAGCAGTTTAGGTTCTATGTGGTCAAATCTCTCGTTTCCCCAAACTGTACACTTTTTCCCCTTTGTTCTTTTATCCTATCTGTCCATCAAAACACCAAAACACCAACCTGTTTTGTCCTTTCAGTTGGTGAACCCCACATCACTTTCCCACTTATGAAGAACTGTTCTTTCTTTTTAAAAAGAACTTCATTGAGGCATATTTTACACATAATTCACCCTTTCCAAGGATACAATTCAATGATTTTTTTTTGGCAAATTTACCAAGTTGTACAGTCAGCACCATAAATCAGTTTTAGAATACTTCATCACTTAATTAGATTCCTCATGCCCATCTGCTGTTAATCCCTGTCCTCTCCTTGCCTACACCTGGAAACTACTGATCTACTCTGTCTCTATAGCTTTGTCTTTTCTGGATATTTCATACAAATGGAATCATCCAATAAGGTCTCCTGTGGCTGGCTTATTTCACTGAGCATGCTTTTGAGGTCTGTCCATGTTGTAGCATGTATCTATAGTTAATTTCTTTTTATTGCTTAAGAGTATTCCATTGTATGGCTATCCCAAATTTTGTCTATCCATTCACCCAGTGAAGGACATCTAGATTGTTTCAAATTTTCAGCTATTATGAATAATGCTGCTGAGATGATTCATTTGCCAATCTTGGTGTAGAGAATGTTTCTATTTCTCTTGGGTAGATTCCTAAGAATGGAATTGCTGGGTCATATGTTAAATTTATGTTTAATGTTTTAAGAAACTGTCAAACTATTTTCCAAAGTGGCCACACCACTTTACATTCCCACCAGCAGTGTATGAAGTGACTTCATTTCTCCATATCCTTCCCAACATTTGTTATTGTCTGTTTTTTATATAATACCCATTCTAGTGGTTGCGAAGTAGTTCACTGTGGTTTTATTGGTGGTGATGTGTAAAGGAGGAGGAAGGAAAAAACAAATCCCTAAAATATCAACCAGAGAAACTCGTACCAATATAAATACACGATTACAACCTCAGTTGGGTCCTCACCATTCACTCAGAAATTCTACTTTGTTTCTCTGATCTGCTTGTTTTCCCACACTCCACAATAATTCATTCATACTTTCAACTACTCTCCTTAAAATCAAATCTCTATTTGCCTCCTACAGGATCTAGCCCCACTTCCTATCTCCTAGATAAATAAAAACTAATAGTTCCTATCTTCACTTCCTCCTACTTTACACACAAGCCTAGATACCTCTCGATTTATCCTTTTCCCAGTTAAGAAGGCAGCTGTGGACCTCCTCCTCCTAAATGCCAACTTTTATAGGAGCTCCACATCCAATTCCCAGTGATACATTTTAGGACCCATGAGTCATCAATTCTCTCTCCTTTTTCTGTAATCTATCCCTCAACTGGATTCTTCCCATCAGCATTTGAAGTCTCTAGCCCCAGTTTCACACACACACACGTGTGTACACACACACACACACACACACACACACACACACACACACAGCTTCCAAGTACTATTTTCTTCAAACTCTCAACCAAGTTTTTTGAAAGAGTCACCTATATTCCCAATGTCCACTTTTCTACACATTTCGTTTTATACTTCTACACTTCCATTCACTCTTCAGCCCAGCCCAATCTGATTTCTTAAAATATCAATGAAACAGCTCTAACTAGAGTTTCAATATTCTCTCAACAATACTAAATGGAGCTAACAATTTCCTCCTTCTTGAAACACTCTTTCTACTGGCTTTCACAATACCATTCTCCATGTCTCCAATCTCACATTTCTGCCTTACTTGCAAGCAGAAGCAATGACTGCCTTTGTTCCAGACTATCTTGAAAAAGATGTTAATATAGTGAATAGCCTTGGAAGATAAAAATAGGGTCTCTTTCTGGAGCAAAGGGCAGGCATGCTTACTGTCCATTATAAGAGATTTGGGTTCCCTAAGTCAGACTTCCTTTTCTGTAACACAATCTCTGTGTGCAGGTTTTACCTGGCCCTCTTCAACAAATGTTGGTACCAAGCACACTGCTTTGCTATGGGTAATAAACTGTCCATTGTCTCTGATCCAAGAGTTTTGTGTCTTCTGCCAGCATCTATGAAACTGTCAGTTTAACTTACAAGGAGAGTGAAATTTTGGCACTTTTACAGTTCTCAACACTTTCTGGCAGTACTGTTTCGGTTTCCTGGCTGACCTCTACTCCTTTACCTGGTCTTTAAATGTAGGAGTTCCTCAGAGTTCATATCTAGGCTTACTTCTTTTCTCACTCCATATCGTCTCCTCTCAGGAGTTTTAACTGATCCTATGGCTTCAATGGACTATCTCTACACCAATAACTCCAAAAGATTTTTCTACAGTCCAGATCTGTCTTCTGAGCTCCAGAACCATGCAGCTAATTGCCTCACAAACATCTCTACTTGAATACTGATATGTTCCCAAATTCACTAGTACCTAAACTGAACTCTGATTTCCCCTCTGCCCCTGTCCCATATCACTACCACCTCTGTGCTCCCTAGCTCAGTAAACGGCATCACCTTCCACCCAGATGCTTAGGCCAAAGCATCTAGGCAACATCCTTGACACCTCTCTCATATATCTTTTGAGTTTGTCTACTTCTATCACCACCACCACTAAAACTAGTACAAGCCACCACTATGTCATCTCTCACCCAGATTCTTTAGTTCATCTTTCTATCTCCATACATACCCCATACCAGTGGTTTTCAAAGTGTGGTCCATGGACTCCTGGGGGGCCCTGAAACTCTTTCAGGGAATCTGCAAGGTCAACTAAGACATTATTTGCTTTTCCCACCATTTTGACATATGTGCTGAAGGTTCAAATACAATAGTGGATAAAACTGCTGATGCCTTAGCAGGACTCAAAGCAGTGGCACCAAATTGTACTTGTACTCACTGTATCGTTCATTTTCAGGCAAAATACCAGTTTCACTTAAGAATGTCCTTGGGGGAGGAACCAAGATGGCGGAGTAGAAGGACGTGCTCTCACTCCCTCTTGCGAGAACACCAGAATCACAACTAGCTGCTGGACAATCATCGACAGGAAGACGCTGCAACTCACCAAAAAAGATACCCCACATCCAAAGACAAAGGAGAAGCCACAATGAGACGGTAGGAGGGGCGCAATCAGAGTAAAATCAAATCCCATAACTGGTGGGTGGGTGACTCACAGACTGGCGAACACTTACACCACAGAAGTCCACGCACTGGAGTGAAGGTTCTGAGCCCCACGTCAGGCTTCCCAACCTGGGGGTCCAGCAACGGGAGGAGGAATTCATAGAGAATCAGACTTTGAAGCCTAGTGGGAACTGATTGCAGGACTTTGACAGGACTGGGGGAAACAGAGACCCCACTCTCGGAGGGTGCACACAAAATAGTGTGTGCATTGGGACCCAGAGAAGGAGCAGTGACCCCGGGGGGAGACTGAACCAGACCTACCTGCTAGTGTTGGAAGGTCTCCTGCAGAGGCGGGGGGGGGGGGGGTGGCTCTGTTTCACCATGGGGACAAGGACACTGGCAGCAGAAGTTCTGGGAAGTACTCCTTGGCGTGAGCCCTCCCAGAGTCTGTCATTAGCCCCACCAAAGGGCCCAGGTAGGCTCCAGTGTTGGGTTGCCTCAGGCAAAACAACCAACAGGGAGGGAACCCAGCCCCACCCATCAACAGTCAAGTGGATTAAAGTTTTACTGAGCTCTGACCACCATAGCAACAGTCAGCTCTACCCACCACCAGAGCCTCCCATCAAGCCTCTTAGATAGCCTCAACCACCAGAGGGCAGACAGCAGAAGCAAGAAAAACTACAATCCTGCAGCCCGTGGAACAAAAACCACATTCACACAAAGATAGACAAGATGAAAAGGCAGAGGGCTATGTACCAGATGAAGGAAAAAGATATAACCCCAGAAAAACAACTAAATGAAGTGGAGATAGGCAACCTTCCAGAATAAGAATTCAGAATAATGATAGTGAAGATGAGCCAGGACCTCAGAATAAGAATGGAGGCAAAGATTGAGAAGATGCAAGAAATGATTAACAAAGACCTAGAAGAATTAAAGAACAAACAAACAGAGATGAACAATATAATAACTGAAATGAAAACTGCACTAGAAGGAATCAATAGCAGAATAACTGAGGCAGAAGAACGGATAAGTGACCTGGAAGACAGAATGGTGGAATTCACTGCTGCGGAACAGACTAAAGAAAAAAGAATGAAAAGAAATGAAGACAGCCTAAGAGACCTCTGGGACAACATTAAACGCAACAACATTCGCATTATAGGGGTCCCAGAAGGAGAAGAGAGAGAGAAAGGACCAGAGAAAATATCTGAAGAGATTATAGTCGAAAACTTCCCTAACATGGGAAAGGAAATAGCCACCCAAGTCCAGGAAGCACAGAGAGTCCCATACAGGATAAACCCAAGGAGAAACACGCTGAGACACATAGTAATCAAATTGACAAAAATTAAAGACAAAAAAAATTATTGAAAGCAGCAAGGGAAAAATGACAAATAATATACAAGGGAACTCCCATAAGGTTAACAGCTGATTTCTCAGCAGAAACTCTACACGCCAGAAGGGAGTGGCATGATATACTTAAAGTGATGAAAGGGAAGAACCTACAACCAACATTACTCTACCCGGCAAGGATCTCATTCAGATTCGATGGAGAAATCAAAAGCTTTACAGACAAGCAAAAGCTAAGAGAATTCAGCACCACCAAACCAGCTCTACAACAAATGCTAAAGGAACTTCTCTAAGTGGGAAACACAAGAGAAGAAAAGGACCTACAGAAACAAACCCAAAACAATCCAGAAAATGGTCATAGGAACAGACATATCGATAATTACCTTAAACGTGAATGGATTAAATGCAACAAACAAAAGACACAGGCTTGCTGAATGGATACAAAAACAACACCCATATATATGCTGTCTACAAGAGACCCACTTCAGACCTAGGGACACATACAGACTGAAAGTGAGGGGATGGAAAAAGATATTCCATGCAAATGGAAATCAAAAGAAAGCTGGAGTAGCTATACTCATATCAGATAAAATAGACCTTAAAATAAAGAATGTTACAAGAGACAAGAAAGGACACTACATAATGATCAAGGGATCAATCCAAGAAGATATAACAATTATAAATATATATGCACCCAACACAGGAGCACCTCAATACATAAGGCAACTGCTAACAGCTATAAAAGAGGAGATCGACAGTAACACAATAATAGTGGGGGATTTTAACACTTTACTTACACCAATGGACAGATCATCCAAAATGAAAATAAATAAGGAAACAGAAGCTTTAAATGACACAATAGACCAGACAGATTTAATTGATATTTATAGGACATTCCATCCAAAAACAGCAGATTACACTTTCTTCTCAAGTGCGCACGGAACATTCTCCAGGATAGATCACATCTTGGGTCACAAATCAAGCCTCAGTAAATTTAAGAAAATTGAAATCATATCAAGCATCTTTTCTGACCACAATGCTATCAGATTAGAAATGAATTACAGGGAAAAAAACGTAAAAAACACAAACACATGGAGGCTAAACAATATGTTACTACATAACCAAGAGATCACTGAAGAAATCAAAGAGGAAATCAAAAAATACCTAGAGACAAATGACAATGAAAACACGACGATCCAAAACCTATGGGATGCAGCAAAAGAAGTTCTAAGAGGGAAGTTTATAGCTATACAAGCCAACCTAAAGAAACAAGAAACATCTCAAGTAAACAATCTAACCTTACACCTAAAGGAACTAGAGAAAGAAGAACAAACAAAACCCAAAGTTAGCAGAAGGAAAGAAATCATAAAGATCAAAGCGGAGATAAATGAAATAGAAACAAAGAAAACAATAGTAAAGATCAATAAAACTAAAAGCTGGTTCTTTGAGAAGATAAACAAAATTGATAAGCCATTAGCCATCAAGCCATTAGACTCATCAAGAAAAAGAGGGAGAGGACTCAAATCAATAAAATTAGAAATGAAAAAGGAGAAGTTACAACAGACATCACAGAAATAAAAAGCATTCTAAGAGACTACTACAAGGAACTCTATGCCAATAAAATGGACAACCTGGAAGAAATGGACAAATTCTTAGAAAGGTATAACCTTCCAAGACTGAACCAGGAAGAAATAGAAAATATGAACAGACCAATCACAAGTAATGAAATTGAAACTGGGATTAAAAATCTTGCAACAAACAAAAGTCCAGGACCAGATGGCTTCACAGGTGAATTCTATCAAACATTTAGAGAAGAGCTAACACCCATCCTTCTCAAACTCTTCCAAAAAACTGCAGAGGAAGGAACACTCCCAAACTCATTCTATGAGGCCACCATCACCCTGATACCAAAACCAAAGACACTACAAAAAAAAGAAAATTACAGACCAATATCACTGATGAATATAGATGCAAAAATCCTCAACAAAATACTAGCAAACAGAATCCAACAACACATTAAAAGGATCATACACCACGATCAAGTGGGATTTATCCCAGGGATGCAAGGATTCTTCAATATACGGAAATCAATCAATGTGATACACCATATTAACGAATTGAAGGGCTTCCCTGGTGGCGCAGTGGTTGGGAGTCTGCCTGCCAATGCAGGGGACACAGGTTCGAGACCTGGCCTGGGAGGATCCCACATGCCGCAGAGCAACTAGGCCCGTGAGCCACAATTGCTGAGCCTGCGCGTCTGGAGCCTGTGCTCCGCAACAAAAGAGGCCGCGATAATGAGAGGCCTGCGCACCACGATGAAGAGTGGCCCCCACTTGCCATAACTAGAGAAAGTCCTCGCACAGAAACGAAGACCCAACATAGCCATAAAAAAAAAAAAAAAAAGCTATAAGGATATATTGTACCACATGGGGAATATAGCCAATATTAAAAAAAAAAAAAACAAATTGAAGAATAAATACCATATGATCATCTCAATAGATGCAGAAAAAGCTTTTGACAAAATTCAACACCCATCTATGATAAAAACTCTCCAGAAAGTGGGCACAGAGGGAACCTACCTCAACATAATAAAGGCCATACACGACAAACCCACAGCAAACATCATTCTCAACAGTGAAAAACTGAAAGCATTTCCTCTAAGATCAGGAACGAGACAAGGATGTCCACTCTCACCAGTATTGTTCAACATAGTTTTGGAAGTCCTAGCCACGGCAATCAGAGAAGAAAAAGAAATAAAAGGAATACAAATTGGAAAAGAAGAAGTAAAACTGTCACTGTTTGCAGATGACATGATACTATATATAGAGAATCCTAAAAATGCCACCAGAAAACTACTAGAGCTAATCAATGAATTTGATAAAGTTGCAGGATACAAAATTAATGCACAGAAATCTCTTGCATTCCTATACACTAATGATGGAAAATCTGAAAGAGAAATTATGGAAACACTCCCATTTACCACTGCAACAAAAAGAATAAAATACCTAGGAATATACCTACCTAGGGAGACAAAAGACCTGTATGCAGAAAACTATAAGACACTGATGAAAGAAATTAAAGATTATACTAACAGATGGAGAGATATACCATGTTCTTGGATTGGAAGAATCAATATTGTGAAAATGACCGTACTGCCCAAAGCAATCTTCAGATTCAATGCAATCCCTATCAAATTACCAATAGCATTTTTTATGGAACTAAAACAAATCATCTTAAAATTTGTATGGAGACGCAAAAGACCCCGAATAGCCAAGGCAGTCTTGAGGGAAAAAAATGGAGCTGGAGGAATCAGACTCCCTGACTTCAGACTATACTACAAAGCTACAGTAATCAAGACAATATGGTACTGGCACAAAAACAGAAACATAGATCAATGGAACAAGATAGAAAGCCCAGAGATTAACCCACGCACCTATGGTCAACTAATCTATGACAAAGGAGGCAAAGATATACAATGGAGAAAAAACAGTCTCTTCAATAAGTGGTGCTGGGAAAACTGGACAGCTACATGTAAAAGAATGAAATCAGAATACTCCCTAACACCATACACAAAAATAAACTCAAAATGGATTAGAGACCTAAATGTAAGACTGGACACTATAAAACTCTTAGAGGAAAACATAGGAAGAACACTCTTTGACATAAATCACAGCAAGGTCTTTTTTGATCCACCTCCTAGAGTAATGGAAATAAAACCAAAAATAAACAAATGGGACCTAATGAAACTTCCAAGCTTTTGCACAGCAAAGGAAACCATAAACAAGACGAAAAGACAACCCTCAGAATGGGAGAAAATATTTGCAAACGCGTCAACGGACAAAGGATTAATCTCCAAAATATATAAACAGCTCATTCAGCTCAATATTAAAGAAACAAACACCCTAATCCAAAAATGGGCAGAAGACCTAAATAGACATTTCTCCAAAGGAGACATACAGATGGCCAAGAAGCACATGAAAAGCTGCTCAACATCACTAATTATTAGAGAAATGCAAATCAAAACTACAATGAGGTATCACCTCACACCAGTTAGAATGGGCACCATCAGAAAATCTACAAACAACAAATGCTGGAGAGGGTGTGGAGAAAAGGGAACCCTCTTGCACTGTTGGTGGGAATGTAAATTCATACAGCCACTATGGAGAACAATATGGAGGTTCCTTAAAAAACTAAAACTAGAATTACCATATGACCCAGCAATCCCACTACTGGGCATATACGCAGAGAAAACTGTAATTCAAATAGACACATGCACCCCAATGTTCACTGCAGCACTATTTACAATAGCCAGGTCATGGAAGCAACCTAAATGCCCATCGACAGACGAATGGATAAAGAAGTTGTGGTACATATATACAATGGAATATTACTCAGCCATAAAAAGAAACGAAATTGAGTCATTTGTTCTGACATGGATGGATCTAGAGACTGTCACACAGAGTGAAGTAAGTCAGAAAGAGAAAAACAAATATCGTATATAAACACATGTATGTGGAACCTAGAAAAATGGTACAGATGAAGCGGTTTGCAGGGCAGAAGTTGAGACACAGATGTAGAGAACAAACGTATGGACACCAAGGGGGAAAACTGCAGTGGGGTGGGGATGGTGGTGTGCTGAATTGGGCGATTGGGATTGACATGTATACAGTGATGTGTATAAAATTGATGACTGATTAAAAAAAAAAAAAAGGAAAAAAAAAATGTCCTTGACAAAGCAGAAAAAGTGTTAATTTTATTAAATCTCAACCACTGAGGTCAAGTCTCAATATTCTGTGTGACAACAATGAAGTGTATATAGCATTTCTGCTCAAAACCACAGTACAATCGTTGTTCAAGGGAAAAACACTTGTATGACTGAATGACAAGCTAAATTAGCCACTTTTTCCAAAGAACACCATTTTCACTTGAAAGAACAAATGACCAACTATGATTATTCAAATATGGATATCTGGCAGACATTTTCTCAAAAATGAATGAAGTAATAAGCCTGTCTGCTCATTATCTTGTCCCACCACTCTCTGCTCACTGTGTTCACTGAAGATCTTTGAGAAATAAAGGTTCACTGAGTTATGCAGATCTTCCAAATGTGGACACATTTTATTATACAATATATAAAAAATACAGACATGCACATTTGTTATTATCACCGTAGCCCTTTCAACACGGGAACCAGAGCTCCTATGAAGCTGTGCACTCTGAAAGACTCCTCCTGCCTGTGCCAGAACCTGGACCAAGACACTCCACGCAGAAGACCCTTTACCCTGCCACTGCGTGGACTTCCCTTGCAAGCTGCCTGGAGGGTCACACAACGAGCTGCTGCTGCTTCTGCAAGCCCCCATGTGTTCCATGCATCATGAAGGGCTCTTGCCCCTGCCAGCATCTGTTCTCTCAATACACGTTCAGTACCAGTTGCTGGTTGCCTACTCCCCTGCATGTACTCAAGATGACGGCCTACTGCCTGCCCAGCAACTCCAGACCAGCTCCAGTCTGACCAAACCAGCAAACTTCTCTGCGATCTAATGAGCTGAACCACACCTTCTCCAATGGTACCTGACCCCCTTCCAATTTTTCCTTCCTTGGGTATTCTCTGTCAGCCCTACAGGTACCATAAAGAATTTCCTTACATCTTACAATTACTCTTTTATCACAGTTAATAATTATTTACATTAAAGTTCCCCTATTCTATGTCCTGATTGGACTGAGACTGCTACAACATACTAAGGCACTGTACTTACATTTTCCATTACTAAACTGTGTTCTTTCTTTAGCACAAAGATGCTATCTTAGCCATCTTTCACTCGCCAGAAACATGTGAGTACTCAATCTTAGCTGAATGAATTAAACAGCATTGTTGAGAGATGCATGCACCAAGTATCAATAGAAAACTGGGCTGGATTAATACCACCTCTTGTAACCAGGAATTTCCAGAATCCTATGAATCTGGAAAGCTAATCCTCTAAAGATAGGTAATCAAAAAGACATGTGGGGAACCAGAACAAGCCTGTGACTTAAACTGAAAAGTACGACAATGTGTGTTGTCATACTTCTGAAATGAATTGCTAACAACAGATATCCTTTTGATCAATTACTCAGTGTAAGATCCAAGAGGTGGTTCAGGCTTTAAAAAAAGATGCCGAGGTCTGCTATTTTACATGGGAGGCAGCTGATGAAAGGCATATCCAGGTTTCCAGGACAGTAGATCTTTCCACTCAAGGCTAAGTGGCTGCTACTATGATTAGGCAATATAATTTATCTCTCAGTGCAGAGGTCGCAAACTGTTGGCCTGCAGATGTGTTTCATTTGTTCTATACAGTTTTAACATTTTAAAGTTTAATTGCCAACACTGAAAAACCAGACATTTTTTTACATGAATATCCAAATTTCTGGCTTAAGATAAATAGAAAGTTTTACAACACCAACCTCACATTTCTGCTGGAACTGAGTAGCACCTACTCTTTTATATAGGGCATTTGCTCTCCTACTTGCCACAATTCCAGCCAGGGCCATTTCACTTGTTTATGGTGCCTCTATGGTCCTTATAAGCATGAGCATACAACCCCCAGTGTAGCAGTTTTACAAGCATAGACTTCGGAATCTCAGATTTTTGATCAAGTTTCTCCTCTATCATTTATTAGGTAATGGTACTTAGTAGCGGGACCCTGGCCAAGTGGGTAATAACAGAACTTATAGAATGGATATAGTAAATAATCAATAAACACTAGCACTTTATTACTGCCCTTATTAAGCTGGGAAACAGAATGGTATTAAGGGGGGAAAAGTGTTGGTCTGAAGTCAGAAGATATGAGTCTAAGACCAGATCTCCTCACTTAGAAGATATGTGACCTTAGGCATATTACTGAGATTTTTAGCCTCATTTTCCTCATGTGCATAAAACTATCCTCCCTGCCTAACATAACGCAATGTGGTGAAGACAGATAATGTAAAAGGGTTTTGTTATTTCTCAAAAGTGATTAATTCCAGGTTTAAACAGTAGATGGAGAAATTACCCATAGGAAATATCAATATTAACAACAGGCTTTAGATAAACTAAATATGAAAGAGAAATACACTGAAGACTGATGGAAAGGGGGAAACACTCATACACTCTAGGCCTGCCTAAAGCCTCAAGGAGGCTATCTTTGGAGTCCAGGCTAAGAAAGCAAGGAGACTGGTAGAGTAGCTTTAGGGTAAACCTAAAAACCCTGTTCAAGGCCAGGAGCCTGGAGAAAAGATTAAGAAACTGTTCTAGAAGGCCCTGTAACCCCAGACTTTGCAACAGGATTAACTCACACCCATGTCTCACTAGTCAAGGTACTGTTTATATCTCTAACCGGTACCAGGCTGGAATGGAACTGATTTCCAATAAAGAACTCTGACCTTTGTTTTTTTGTTTTGTTTTGTTTTTTAATATCGCCATGGAGAGTCCAAGAAGGCAGAAAGAGAAAACAGATTCCTGCTTCTTTAAGATTTTTTTTTTCCACACACTGACAAAGGTAGAGAAAACCAGAAAAATAATATCTATTATTGATAAAGGTACAGACACACTCACTCTTCTCATTTGCTCCTGGTAAGCATGTCATCTAGCACTATCTGCTGACATAACAGGCATACTTCATGGTGCTTGTCCAAACCGCCATCCATGAAATGGACAGTGCTCAGTGCCCCATTACCTCCCTGGCTACAGTGCTGAAGCAAGAGCCAACCCCTTGGCAGGTGAAGGACCAACAGCCTGGTGGAAAAAATATAGATTCCTCTCTCAGGAATTTGCAATCAGAACACAGGCTGAACCAGAAAGTTGTTAAGAGCTAAGCTAGAGACAGAGGTTGCCATTTGTGGCCATGTAAAAAGTTAGTAGGCAGAGGCAGCTTGTCTGCAGTGAAGTAGAGGGAGCAGAAGAGTGGAGGAGGGCCAGGAATCTGAAGCCCTGAAAGAAAAAATAAAGAGGTCCCTCACTTCTGGCTCATTGCCCATTTTCTTGAGATACAGCCACCTTTCATTTGCCCGGGAGCTCTGTATCATTACAATAAATCTTTCTTCACTTGAGCTAGTGGGTGTCTGTTCTCTGCTACCAAAAGGACCTAATCTAGAATAGAAATTGTCTACAAAAGCACAGTTAAAACCAACAGACCGTTGGACAAAATGTGGAGGGTTGGTGAGTGCATGATTGTAGATGGAATAGAATCACATTAGGTAAAGGTAATCCTTAGAAAGTTATGTATTGTGTGTAAACATTACAAGCAAACTATTTCATTGCTTACCGAACTTACAGCCCTTTCCAGAGTCCATGGAAGAGGCAAGATTAGAAAATATGGACTTGTGTTCCTACCAGCAAGATAACTGACCAGCAACAGACACCTGACTTGCCCAGCCAAACCACAGGTTAACTATAGGTTAAAACAATAGGAGAAAAAGTCATCTAGAGATACAGTCTTAACTGGCTGGTAAGCTAATCATAACACACAAAGAATGGCTGGTAGTGGCTATACTGGGTATTACACAATACCAATAAGTAAAGTGGGCTGTGGAGACAGAAGACTGGAGAGTAGATCTTCAAAAAGAAACAGGTGACAGAAAGAACAGCCTCTGGCTTAGAAATTCTAGTTCCCATGAGGCCTGACTGTGCTTTCTTCCTTTGCCTTTGGATGTTTGGAAACTGTAACAGCATCTTCTTTCTTGAGTGCTGAGTTAAGTGAGTTTCTGTTCCTTGTATTCAAGGACAAAGACTCGAAAAGACAGTACATATACAGTAAAAGTGAAAAAGAAAAGTGATGCGGGTGGAGGAAACAATACTTTCAACCGGTAACTATATAATAAGGTTGCATGCAAATTTAACTACTACACACACACAGCGGCTTTATTTATAAATAGGGAAAAGTTGGTAACCTCAATATTCAAAGATCTGCTAACTAAACCATGATGCATTCATATAGGTAATACCGTGCAGCCAGTACAGTAGAAGCTGTAGAAAAGTACAGGTATCCCCTTCTACTCAAACTCATAATCCCTGACTCAGAAACCGAACAGATTCAGATAGCAAGGGATACTTGTATTCAATGACATGGAAAGATGTTCATGATATACTAAATTTAAAAAGGTTACAAAACAATATATACTGTATTTTTTGTTAAGTAGCACATTTACATATATTTGTATATGCACGTAAAAATGAAACTGTTTCTACACTACCTATAATGTTTTTGTCTTTGATTACCAATCCCAACCTAATTTCTTAAAATAAAAACTCTCCTAAAAAATTAAATACAGATTTTCTTTCAGAGATTACAAGGTAGGATTTGGAAAACCAAGTCTTGGCTCTACTACAGGACTAAGCAGTACCATGGTTAAAAAGCAAGCAGTTAGGAAGGAAAAAGGAAAGATGAATGAGATAACCTGAGATAAAGAAAGGGGCCTGAGGCTTTACACCAGGCTGAAGGCCCTCTTGCCCAATAACAGCTACTCTCTAAAATATGTTTCACTAGAGCCAGGCCAGTCTCTTCACTGTCTTCCCCCTTACTCATTTTCCATTATGCTTGCTGGTCATTCTAATTCCCCAAGTGCTGACTGGCCTCTGTGATCCCTCTGTTTAACATCAATTCAAGTCCTCCTTCCTTCAGCAAGCAGTCTCTGACTATTCCAGGCAACAGTGATTTCTCTCTTCCTTGGAACCAGGTATATTTTCAAATTCAGAGATCTACTTAAGAGAGTCACTCAAAATCTCTAAGGTTGTAGTCAATGCACTGGAGTGCCAGACAGGCAGCTCCAGATCATTAAAAAGACATTTTGCCACTAGTGAAATTATGAAAGTTTAAAATGTGGTCAACGTGTACAATATGCCCACTTCCATAAAGATACTTTGAGTATAGGACTTCCTTGGTGGCGCAGTGGTTAAGAATCCACCTGCCAATGCAGGGGACATGGGTTTGAGCCCTGGTCTGGGAAGATCCCACATGTCACGGAGCAACTAAGCCCGTGCGCCACAACTACTGAGCCTGCGTTCTAGAGCCCGCAAGCCACAACTACTGAAGCCCGAGCGCCTAGAGACCGTGTTCTGCAGCAAGAGAAGCCACTGCAATGAGAAGCCCATGCGCCACAACAAAGAGTAGCCCCTGCGCAGCCACGAAGACCCAACGCAGCCAAAAAAAAAAGACTAAGTGGCTCTCAAAATATGGCCCCAAGCCAGCAGCATCAGTATCACCTGGCAACTTGTTAGAAATCCAAATTTTCAGTCTCTACCCCAGATCAGAACTCCGGAGATGGGGCCCAGCAAGCCTCCAGCTGATCCTGATGCACACTGAAGTTTGAGAACTACTGACTAAGGAAACAGCTGGCATTAACTAATTAAAAAAAAAAAAAATACCTTGAGTATAAACTTGGGAAGCAAAAACATAAAATGGCAATAAAAAAGGAGAAATCAAGTAATTTGTGTTGTATTCTATCTAAAGACAGACTTAATAAGGGAAGGTACTGTTAGTGAGGCAGATAGTCAAGGCTAGTTCACTCACTACCCACTCCCAACCACTTCAACCACTTCTCCCTTGTCTTTCTCTACTGCAAAATCCAGAAAGCTAAATACACCATCTTTCAGCCTTTAAAGCCGAGAGTGGAGATGACATTTTGGCCAAGGAGATACAGGCAAAAGCTCCTGGGGTGGGCTTTTCTTTCTGTTTTGCTCTTCCAGCTGCCTAGAACATGGACCTAATGCAGGTACATCAGCTATTTGCAACCCAAAAAATGAAAGCAAAACAGAAAAAAGTGAGAAGCCTAGGTCCTTGCTGATGTTGGTGCTATACAGTCCCAGTATGTCCACATCCAGACTTCTTGTTAGGTGAGAAAAATAAACCCCTATTTGTTAGAGTCACTGTACAGTAGGTTTTCGGTTCCTTGCAGCTGCAGGCATTCCTGATACAGTTAGCAGGGAGCTTAGAAGAGTGCTCTCAACTATCTTTCCTCACCAACATATAAGAGAGCTAGAACACTTGCCCTTCATTAAGTTACTCACTACAACTGTGATTCTCAGCCTGGTAGGCATCCGAATGTGGGAAGCAGAGAGGGCAGTGGTCCAGAACCCTGGCGATCACCAAAGCAATGTCTCCTAAGCACATGTCTGGGAGGCCATTCAATCTGGTCCCTCCAAAAATGCAGCAAGGATTTTTTTGTTTTTCTACTCAAGTTGCTCCTTTCTTTCAAAGTCAATTCTTCTTTCAAATTTTATTCCCTACTAAGTAATTACTAAGAAATTATTTAGGTAATTACTTAATAAACCTCTCATAAAACCATTCTATTAAAAACAATGTTTTAACCCCACAGAAATAAAAACCAAATTTCTGTTTTAAAGGCATTTGTATTTACAGGCATTCTCTTATTAATTTATCATAAATCATATCATAACTGGAACTCAGTTATGTACAGATGCCTGTGACAGCTTATTTTCCAGAGATAATATAGCTCTTACTTTATTAATCACTCTTTCAATGCATTTTACAGTTGTTTTGATAGTTTCCCACTGATTTCCTGCATTTGGGAAATACAGGCTATCTTCAAGTAGGCACATTTCCACGAATTATCCATAGAAAGAACTTATACTCAAATTAAAAAACATCCTCATATACGTTCTTTTACTTTACTAAACTATAAAATGTGGGTTAAGAAACTTCCAGGCCAGAATCACTAGATATTTGAGAGAAGGGAAATAAAAGATCTTTCTTGTATATAATCAACTTAGCTGTTCCCTTTTCAAAATTAATACAAACTCATCTTCAGTGAAGAAATAAAATAAATGTGAATGAAAGACACATGGCACTAAGAAAAGACCAACCTCTCAATACAAATCACAGCAACTAAACATGCAAGGTAAAGGATTTTGGTGAACTGTTTATTTTTAAATGGCAACCTAATTCTAGGATAGGGATCTTCTCCAAAATATACTCTAAAATATCCAAATCTTCTCAGAATGTACAAGAAAATACTGCTAGTCTAGAACATTTAAACCCACCAAAATCTACAGAAAAATCACAAAAGCAATCTTCTTAAGTAACACAAGAAGAAGGAAAAAACAAAAACAAAAACATAACCAAGGTTAAGGAAAAGCTCCCTCCAAAACTGCAACAGATTTGGCATTTAATTTTTCTTTTCACTGAAAAGTCAGAAAAGAATAATCTAAATCACTCTTCCAAACAGGTCTTCCCCTCACCAGCCTGGTTGAGAAAATTGCTCAGTGGTCAATAAAGTAAAGACTTCCATCCAATACTCTGAGGTTCCGCCAAGTTCAGTCTTCTGAAACCTCAGTGAAAGGTTTGATCCTGGTCAGGCGCCTGCAAAGGTCTGCCAAGAGTGTCAGGGCACAAGCCAGGGCAAACCATGCCCTGGTCAACAACTCAAATCAGCGGGCCCTGCTGATGATTCCTATTCAAAGGATAGTGGCACTGTTCACTTGGAAAATTAAAATATACATTTAATAGCTCTAGAATATCATCCGGCAGGTTTCTGTTGTTTTTAAAATTGTACTAGTAATTTCTTGGGGGTAAAAATCATTACTAAACTAACTTAGATTTTAAAATGAGAAGCTATGGTATGGGCTTACATCCTCCTCAAACAAAAGCTAGCCCAAGAAGCTTTTAAAATGTTAGACGTATGTGTAGGTGTACCTGCTACGACATGGTCGGAATAAATTTAAAATTTCTTCAACTCAGCTCAACAAATGCATTTTTATTATTAGAAACTAAACAAATCCAAGAAAATTTAAGCAACATTACCATACTTGGTGCCTCCAAGTCTAGGTACATTGAAGAACTTCTTATGTGAACTGTCATTTAATGTTTCAATAAGGTACTCAAAGGCATATCCTGAAAAAAAAAATTATACTTTCATTAAACACTGCTACAAATTACCTTATTCAAAGTGAAAATACCTAGAAACCGGCTTTGTCCAAAAGAATTTTCTGTAATGGCGCAAATTTTCTATATTTGCGCTATATTACCTATATTTTCTATAGGTAGCCGTGGCCATTGAGCACTTGAAATGTGGTTACAGCGACTGAGGAACAGAGTTTTTAATTTTATTTAATTAATTTAAATTTAAATAGTCACATGTGGCTGGTGTCCACTGTATTGGATAGTAACACTCTAAGCCATGACCCTTGTCAAATAAAAACTGGTAAAATAATTAACTCCTGAAAATGTGATAATAAAGAATACCTAGAAAGGGACAAGAATACCTAGAAAGTAAAATAATTAACTCCTGAAAATGTGATAATAAAGAATACCTAGAAAGGGACAATAAGAATGATTTAAAGGATGAATAGGCATGTTTTGTGAAGACATGTCCTGAAAATTGCATAAATACAGACAGGACAATGCCACAATTATGTTAGAAGAACTGATTTTTAAAAAAATAACCAAAAGATGGACTTTTACACAGCATTCAACAACAGGAATAAAATCAAAACCAAACCAAAACAAACAACTTATCAGGTAAGACCTTGACAGCCCTTAAGACTAAAGGTAAAGGTGAACAACAAAATATCTGGGTAAATTAGCAGATTCTCCCTAAAAGACACGTCTTTCTGGTTTTGTACGAATTGAAGCTTAACTACAAAGTCAAAGACCCAGGGGACTTATTTGAATGTGCCCCAGCTCCTAAGGTTCTTGGGGGAAGTGGCGGGGAGGCAGCCTTGAGGTTAAAGAACCTTCAGATCTTTTGTGCAGATTCACTGCAGTAGGTGAGCAGGACCCCCAACACTGCTAGGACCTTGGTCCGAAATGAGAAGCGATAAGCACTGTTCACTTTTTGAGACTATATAATGTTTTCCCTTTTTTATTGAGGGTTAAGCGAGGGAGGTGGATGGGGGGAGGAGATCCAGCGCTGCAATAAATGGTCCGAGAACTGGCTGACCAGTGTTCGGCCTTGACCACCCCCCACCTCTGCTTCTAGAGGCAAAGAGAGAGGGAGGGGCTCGAGGCTGGACAGCGGAATAAACAACTAGCTACGTGAGACGCCACCAAGGAGACACTAGCCCCCACCCTCATCTCTTACAAATGGGGGGCGGGGAGAAGATGGTGGGCCTTTCCTCGACCCTAGTGCTACTGAGGAGTACCGAGAAGCCGCTGGCAGCCAGCAGTGGCCAACGGGCCGAGGCCGGCACGGGTCAAGGCCAGCGGCGGAGCGGACGGCCCTTGGTGGGGTCACGCTGAGGGGCGAGGGCGGCGAGGCCGGGCCCTCGAGGCCTGGGCGCAGAGAGTGCGGCCCAGCAGGCAGGCCCCAAGGGAGCACAACCTGAGCCCGGAGGGCCCCGGCGCCGGCCGAGCAACTCCAGGAGAGAGAAGCAAAGAACTCGGGGCCGGGGCAGCGCGCGTCTCCAGCTGCCAGATCCAGTCGGTGAACTGAAACTAACCTGCACTTGGGGCGTCCATCGCCGGAGACCATATTATCCCTGCGGGGAGGGGGCCCGCGGGGGAAGGAGGGGGAGGTCGGGCGGGGAAGAGGGGGAGGAAAGCAGGCGGACCGGCAAGGGAAGCAGGAAAGGAGCAGTCTCGCGCAAACACCGCGAGAGCCGCAGAACCGGCCCCAGGTCTCAGCTCGCGGGATTTGCCGCCCAACTCTCGCGAGATCCTCGGGCTTGGAAACAAAGAAAGGAAAGGGGCGGAGCCAGCCAGAAGGCGATTCCTTGCGTAATCGCTTCTGTTCTCGCGAGCTGGGGCGAAACGTCGGGGAGGCTGTGGCGTTGGCGTCACTAGTTTGGCCCTCTTAGAGACCCGTTAGTTGTGGCTTCAAGTGTCCAATTGAGGTTGTGAGATCCAGCGGTGTTGGGGCTCCTTCGGGGTATCCGGTGATGTGGGGGGTAGGGTGGGGGGAGGGGCAGAGGGGCAGAATTGGAACTCCTACGAAAAACAGCTTGAGACCCTCTTTCCCTTGAAGATAAAGCCTTAGGTTAAACCTGTCATATGTGTAGCCTACACGCGTATTCTCTGGAGAGGATGGGAGAACTGATCTGGCACGTAGGAAGCGCTCAACTAATTGTTGAATGAATTTTCCTTACATTCCTGTAGCTTCAGTCTCTCCCTTTCTACTGGCTCCTTCCCAGTGGCAGTTAATCATGCTTAAGCCTCCATCCCTCCTCCACCTCCGCTCCTCAAGTCCCTACGTTCTTCTCTGCCGTCTTACCTCCCGTTGGCAGCCAACTTTGCAGAAAGAGCTGCTTGTGTTCGTCCTTCCCCTCCCACTCCTTATCTCTCTCCAATCTGCCTTCCACCCCCTAGAAACGCCTCTGGTCAAGGTCAGCCATAACTCCACTTGTTAATCTCACGTTTCTCAACCCTTACTCTACTTGATCTCTCCCCTTGTTGAGAAATATTCTTCTATCAGCTTTCGTGATCTCAGACGCTACTTCTTGTTTTTTCTTCCTATCCTTAAGGGTGCTCCGTCTCAGTTTCCTCCGCAGGCCCCTCTTCCTCTGCCCAGCCATTAAATGTCCTGGGTATTACATATACCTCAGGGCTCTGGCCTTACACCACCTCTCACCATTGGTCCTGGCACATCCCACCTTCTCCTTTGGTTTCAGTTATTAGTTACATGCTGTTGCTTCCCTGTGTACCCGCAACCCAAACACATCTCCTAAGCTCAGAGGTGTATATTCTAGTACCTATTGGATGCCTCCACATCCCACAGGCACCCCAGACTCAAAATCTGCAAAACGGAACCCCGTAATTTCCCCCTGAAAATCCGCTACTCCTTTTGTATTGCCTGGAACAGTGAATGGTACATCAACCACTCAGTTACCCATGCCAGAAACCAACACATCATCCTTCATCCTGTACCCTCTCCCTTTAAACACTGACTCAACAAGCCTTGTCGAAGCAAACCCCAGTATGTTTCCTCTATTTATGCACCTTTATAACCACCCAGGTCTAGATTTGAACATATCCTGTCTAGATGATTGTGACAGTCTTCTCCTCAAAAAAGACCCTAGGACATGAGAACTACCATAACTGTCATTTTCATGATGATGAAACTGGAACTCAGAGAGGCTAAGTAACTTACAGTTACCAAGTGACTGAGTCAGGATTTGATCTGGTATCTCATACCTATTGTTTATACCTTTTTCAGGAAACCTCCTTTCTGGCAGAATCATTGCTCTGTCACTCTGTAGTATTTCACTTGCTGTTCTCTCTATATGGAACACTCTCCTGTGCCCTGTCCTGCTAACCCCCTACTCATTCTTCAGGCCTTAGACCAGGTATTTCCTACAGGAAATATTCACTGACAACCCCCCAACCCCCAGTTTGGGTTGGGAATGTGAAGAAATGCTTCCCTATCTTCCTCTATTTCAATTAGAGCACTTTATTATACTTGATTGTAATTGCCCATTTACTGTATTCTCCATATCTTGGTTAGATATTTTTAGCTGCGTGCAAGAGAATACCTGACTAACAGTGGGTTAAACAATGCAGACCTATAATTATCCACAGCCGGCAGTTCTAGGATTAGTGCAACAGATCAGTGACACCATCAAATACCCAGGCTCGTTCCATGCTTCTTGTTTTTTGGCCCCACACTTCTCAGCATTTTAATTTTTGTTTCTCAGACTTGTTGCCTCCTGGTTGCAAGATGACTGCATCATACAGAAGCATTATGTTGTCCTAGAACTTCCAAAAGAGGGAGGGAAAGTGGTGCAGAGCCCCTCTCTTTTTTTTATCGGAGAATAAAATATTTTCCTGAAGATCCTCCACAGACCTCTCATTGACCAGAAATTAGACTAGTAGTTTTCCACTCTATCAAACTCAACACCCTCTTTTCAAGACACATATTTTGTAATGTCTCCTTTACTCATCCTGGCATGAAACTCATAGATAATGTAACTTACATATATTACAAATATGTGTAATGTAATGTGTAATATTACACATATTACAAATAATCTATACAATGCCCTAACTGTAATATAAAGGAGAAATAAAAGTAATTTTTTAGAAACTTATTAGAAAGTATTAAAAGTATTTTAATAGTATTTTAAAAGTATTAAAAGTAATTTATTAGAAAATAATGTGTATTACAATATGGAGGTACACAGGCACATCTACATTACACAACATGATGCAATCAGATGCTTGCATCTACTTATAATGATTTTACAGAACATAAGATAATATTTAACCAAATATAGTCAACACTTTATATTTGACATTTCAAAATAAGGACTAAATACATATATCATTCAAAAATATATATCATGGGACTACCCTGGTGGTTCAGTGGTTACAACTCTGCACTTCCACTGCAGGGGGCACGGGTTTGATCTCTGGTCAGGGAACTAAGATCCTGCATGCCATGTGGCAAAAAAAAATATATATATATATATATATATATATTTATATACATATATATAATGAATGCATGTATATAATAAATGCATTTATATAATAAATTACATATGTGTATATATATCATGAATGACCAGCTTAAATGGAGGCTAATGAAATGTATTGGTGACTCAAATATTATTGGAAGCATTGTCATTGTTGATTTTCTGGAATGAGGAACAATTCTTGGCAAAGTTCCAAGCAAAACAAAATAACAACTTTTCCTCTTTTTACACGATATTAGCATTCCTGGAAAATTCAGAGTGTATTAAAATAATACACAGATTACTTTTACATTTATTTGTAAATGGGATTAAGTTCTAGGTTCAGATAAGTATAAACATATATGTTGTTACTGTTCTTCTGTTTGTGTGTGTGTTATCTACCTGAATATCTGGCAGCATGTTCCATGGGGGAGGTTGATTCTTTGTTGTAAAATTCTGTCCTATGGAATATGGGAATCTCACATCCATTAAATTCTAAAAGTGCTTCCCTCCCATGGCGACAATCAAAAACACCCTCCCATTTTCTGGTGTGTGTGTATGTGTGTTTTTTAACAGCTTTACTGAGATTTAAGTCACCCATATAAAACACTTTTTATTTTGTGATAATTGTAGATTTACACGCAGTTATAAGAAGTAATGGAGGGCTTCCCTGGTGGCGCAGTGGTTAAGAATCCGCCTGCCAGTGCAGGGGACTCGGGCTTGAGCCCTGGTCCTGGAAGATCCCACCTGCTGCGGAGCAACTAAGCCCGTGCGCCACAACTACTGAGCCCATGTGCCACAACTACTGAGCCTGCACTCTAGAGCCTGTGCTCTGCAACAAGAGAAGCCACCACAATGAGAAGCCTGCGCACAGCAACCTAGAGTAGCCCCCGCTCGCCACAACTAGAGAAAGCCCGCGCGCAGCAACAAAAACCCAACGCAGCCAAAAATAAATAAAATAAAAATAAATTAAAAAAAAAAAGGAGTAATGGAGATTCCATACAACACTTCACCCAGTCTTCCCCAGTTCTTAAACAGATTTCAGCAGTTTTACAAGCACTCTTTTGTTGGGAACATGTGTGTATTTAATTCTATGTGATTTTATCACATGTGTAGATTTGTGTGATCACCACCACAGTGAAGATACAGAACATTTCCAAAGATCCCACATGTTGCCCTTTTATAACCACATCCACATTTCTTCTAGGCTATAATCCATCGTCCCCCTAACCCATGGTAACCACCGATCTGTTCTCCATTTCTATAATTTGTCATTTCAAGAATGTTATACAAATGGAATCACACTGTATATAACGTTTTGGGATTGGCTTTTTTTTCACACAGCATCATTCCCTGGGGATCTATCCAGGTTGTTGTATCACTAGGTGGTTCATTTTTATTGCTGGATGTATTCCATGATGTGGTTGTACCACGGTTTGTTCAACTACCACTGAAAAACATTTGGGTTGAGTTAAGTTTGGGGCTATTATGAATAAAGCTGCTTTGAACATTCATGTACAAGTTTTTGCATAAACATAAATGTTTACTTCTCTGTAATAAATGCCCAAGAGTGCAGGTGTTGAGTTGTATGGTAGTTGCCTATTTAGTGCTTAAAGAACCTACCAAACTGTTCCAAAGTGACTGCGCCATTTTACATTCCCACTAGCAAGATATGAGTGGTCCATTGATCCAGTTTTTCCACATCCTTACCAGCATTTGGTGATGTCACTATTTTTATGTTAGCCATTCTGATAAGGATGAAGTGATATCTCATTGTGGTTTTAATTTCCAGTTTGCTAATGACTAATGCGATTGAACACCTTTTCGTGTGGTTATTTGCCATCTCTATATCCACTTTGGTAAAATGTGTGTTATGTTTTTGCCCATTTTCTAATTGGAGTGATTTCTTTCTTTCTTTCTCCCTTCCTTTCTTTCTTTCTTCCTTCCTTTCTTCCTCCCTTCCTTCCTTTCTTTCTTTCTTTCTTTCTTTCTTCCTTCCTTCCTTCCTTCCTTTCATTACTTTTGAGAGTTCCTTATACATTCTAGATACTAGTCCTTCATCAGATATGTGGTTTGCAAGTATTTTCTCCCAATCTGTAGCACACATGGCTTTCCCCCTCACACATTGCTTTCTGCAAAATTGGAGTTTTATTAGCAAGGAAGAAAAGGAAATTCCTGTAATGTTGGCAACTCCTAGTATCTGTCACATATCACTGCTCTGTAAACTCCATGAGGGCAGGTGCCATATCTATGTTATTCAATGCCAAGTCTCCAACATCTAAACAGTACCTGGCACAGAGTGGGTACTAAATAAACGTTTGTTGAATGGATGAAGTGACTTGTTCAAGGTTGTACAACTGGCAGAACCAGCTTAAAAAGAGAGGCTGGTAATTTGGTTCTCTTTTAAACATTAAAAAAAATATGTAATTCATTTTTATTTAGAAGAGAGACTGAGAACTTCACAGGGGAGCGGTAGAGAAGGAGGACCTTCCCTAAAAATCCAAAAATGACAGTAACTGTCCATGGATCCTTCGCTTTGCCCTTAGGAACTTCATCTCTCGACCACAAGTGAGTTGTTGTATAAGCATTTTTTCCCAATCACATTCGTATTCTCCAAAGAGAAGTTTTCACAATACGTTTTTTTCAAGTTACATTTCTAGTTAGATTTTTAACACTCCAGTAATACTTTTGCACCTTTTTAGCTCAGTGTCTTGGACAATATCCAGTCTGGTTCATCTCTTCTTTTTTTTTTTTTTTTTTTTAAAGGATTTTCTTATTTATTTATTTATTTATTTATTTTATTTTTGGCTGTGTTGGGTCTTCGGTTCGTGCGAGGGCTTTCTCCAGTTGCGGCAAGCGGGGGCCACTCTTCATCGCGGTGCGGGGACCGCTCTTCATCGCGGTGCGCGGGCCTTTCTCTATCGCGGCCCCTCCCGTCGCGGGGCACAGGCTCCAGACGCGCAGGCTCAGCAATTGTGGCTCACGGGCCCAGCTGCTCCGCGGCATGTGGGATCTTCCCAGACCAGGGCTCGAACCCGTGTCCCCTGCATTAGCAGGCAGATTCTCAACCACTGCGCCACCAGGGAAGCCCCCATCTCTTCTTTTTTAATTAAACTTTTTATTTTGGAAAAATTCAAGGATAGAGAAAAATTGTTAGAAAATTATAATAAATTTTCTAATACACTTCACCTAGATTTATTTAATGTTAACCCTTTGCCACATTTGCTTTCTCTCTCTCTCTCTCTATTTACATATTACATAAATAAGATCCTCATTATTTTGGGGGGGTTATTTATTTATTTTTCAGCTTAATTGATGTACAATTCACATACAACACTGTGTAAGTTTAAGGTGCACAACGTGATGATTTGATAATACATATATGTTGTAAAATGATTACTACAATAAAGTTAGTTAACACATCCATCACCTCACATAGTTACCTTTTTCTCTGGTAGTGAGAACTTTTAAGATTTACTCTCTTAGTGACTTTCAAATATCAGTGCAGTATTTTTAAGTATAATTACCAATCCTCATTATTTTTTATTGTAGTTTTCTTCCTGAACCACTTAAGAGTAAATTACAGAAATTATAACCCTTCAACCTTAAATACATCATGTATCTCCCCAAAACAAGGAAAATCTCTTACATAACCACAGTATGATGATCAAATTCAGGAAACTTAACATTGCTACAATACTATTATCTAATTTATAATCCATATTCAAATTTTGCCAATTTTCCCAATATTGCTCTTTCAAGAAACTTTTTCCCCCAATCCAGAATCTAATTCAGGATCAAGTATTGCATTAGATGTCATGTCTCTTTAGTCTCCTATAATCTGGAACAGTTCCTCTACCTTTCATTTTCTTTTCTTTTTTTAATATTTATTTATTTATTTGGCTGCACTGGGTCTTAGTTGCAGTATTCGGGATCTAGTTCCCTGAACAGGGATCAAACCCGGGCCCCCTGCATTGGGAGTGCAGAGTCTTACCCACTGGACCACCAGGGAAGTTCCTGCCTTTCATTTTCTTTTATGACATTGACGTTTTCAAAGAATACCTATTGTTCTGCAGCATGTCCTTTAATTTGGGCTTGCCCAGTTGTTTCTCTATGATTAAATTTAGATTATGCGCTTTTGGTGGGGGCACTATATAAGCAATGTTGTGTCCTTTTCAGTGCATCATATCAGGAGGCACCTGATTTTACTTAGTTCCCTTTTTGATAACTAAGCCAACTCTTAATGTAAAATCAGGGCAGAGTTCCAAGCCCAAGTCTGTGGGACTCTAGAGACCATGTTTTTACCCATCCACAGCTTTGTGGTTAAACATGGTCTCAGTTACTGTGAGTGGTGGGGTGGAGACTCCAACACTTTTCTAAATCTTCTCAGTAAGGCCTCTCAATAGCTAAGCCCTGAGTGTCCTTCTAACCTACATTTTAATTCTACCCAGAGAAAGCCTATTTGATTATTGATAGTTCCAAAATAAAGGCCATGTCTTAAAAAACCAACATCATGATGAACACGAACACCTGCCATTCCTCAGCTCCCCTTGGAAGCCACTGCTGAGCCTGATCACAGGTAAAGTAAGAGCAGTTGGCTGCCTGCCCTTGGCATATGAAATCAAAGGGAACCATTGTACACCCAAAGCAGGTAACCACATGTTCTGCCCATCTAGTCAAATGGAATGCAGTTAAGAGTTTTTTCTTTCCGCCAATAAGAGTAGACCACACAGTAAAATTTTTAGAAGCTCACTGAAATCCCTGTCTCTTGCCAGCAGGTATGTCAATGCAGACTTGAAGGGTAGAACGCTATCCTTGGCATTGTGATAAGATATAAAGGAAAGAGAAAAGACTCTTATTCCTCAGATCCGTATTTCCTTTTCCAAGGGAAAAGACAGAATTACCACCAGTAACATGACATAGGACTTTCAGAAGTAGTGTTATGAGTTGAACTGTGCCCCCCTCCAAATTCATATGTTGAAGCCCTAACCCCCAGTACCTCAGAATGTGACCTTATTTGGAAATAGGGTCATTGAAGATGTAATTAGTTTAGATGATGTCATACTGGAGTGGGGTGGGTCTTATGACTGTGTCCTTATGACTGTGTCTCCTGTGGGGACACTAAGGACTGGTGTCCTTATAAGAGAAAACAGGGACATGGATATACAAAGTGGAGGCAGCCATGTGAAGAGACGGGCACACACACACACACACACACACACACTCAGGGAGAATGCCATGTGAACATGAAGGCAAAGATCAGGGTGCTGTGCCTACAAACTAAGGAGAAAGGCCTGGAACAGAATCTCCCCCACAGCCCTCTGAAGGAACCAACACTATCAACACCTTGTTTTCAGGTTTCCAGCCTCCAAAACTGTGAGACAATAAATTTCTGTTGTTTAAGCCACCCAGTTAGTTGTATTTTGTTATGGTAGCCCCAGGAAACTGACACAAATATCTTCTTGGAATATCCAAGGTGCAGTGAAGCTAGAATAGTAGAATAGTCAGGAGACCTGAGTTTCAATCCCAACTCAGCCCCAAACACACTGTGTTGCTGTATCCAAATGAATGAATTTATCAGTCCTCAGCTGTAAAACTAATTGAAGTAACTGTTCTTCTAGGTTCAAGAATTATTTTATATAGTCTGTGATTGTATATTTCCAGTTTAGGACATATGCCCTTTCCTTTGTCCCTCTCACCAAAGAAATCATGGTATCCTATCAAATTAAACTTCCTAAATGTCTCTTGGTTTCATCTCCTCTGCCTCTGCCTTCAATGGGGCTCTGATCATTTCTTACCTGGACCATGTATTAGGTTGAACCATATGGAATTGATGACATTTGACCATTTTCTAAAAAAAAAAAAAATCACGATTTTACATGGTTCCACCTAACAGTCATTTCCTAACTGGTCTCCCCCTGACTGCTTCAGGCTTGCCTCCTCTACCCTCTTGCCACAGCTCCAATCACCCTTTTTATCACCACCAAGATAGTCTTTCTGAAACACGAATCTGATCATGTTTGCTTAAAATCCCTCAAAGTTCTCCCCATTGTCTTCAAGATAAAATCTGAACTTTCCCACACAGCATTTGAGGCCCTTTGGACCTCATCCTCGCCTATTCTCCGTCTTACCTCTTGACACAAACGCCATTCTTACATAAGCTGTACCCATACAGAACAAATGCTGTCAATACTTGGATTTCCCTGAAAATAAGCTTTATGTTACCTCAAGCCTTTGCACATTCACCAGCTAACTTCTAGTTGTCCTTCAGGAACAGTAGAGGCTCCTCTTTATGAAGCTTTCACTGCTTTCACCCACTTCCCACCACCTCTGCCCTGGGCTTCCTCTTTCTTGCCCTCCTAGCCACCTTGCTGTAATTCTTGGTTTACTGTCTGTTCATTCATTAGACTGTGAACTCCCTGAACACAGGGGCCAAGTTCTAACTCTATCTCCCTATGTCCTAGCACAGGGCTTGGCATATGACAGTTGCTCCAAAAAGTTGCTGAGTAAATGAATGGATGAGTGAACTACTGAATGAATGAAAGAAACCTGATCATGCATGTAAGAATTTCCAAATTTGTACAACAGGCGAATTAAACATAAATGATTTGAATTATGAAATGACTTATCTTTGAAAAATAATTTTCTACAGGAAAATTCTGTAAATAGCAAGTTATCTTAGTGAATTTGAAAATATAACTCGCATTTAAAAATTCGATTGATGGAAACTTAACCCTTGTAAAGTGGTGCCCTGGATACTTCAATTTGTTTCAACCATTACTTAAATATTATTAACTACATTCCAGAATGGGCAGGATTCAACCTGCCCTTGAGGAACTCATAAATAATGTCATTATAAGTGGTAATAAAAATAATAATAGCTAACACCTGTTAAACGTGTTTAAATACTTTACATGCATTATCTCATTTAAATCCTCACAACACCCACCCCATAAGGCATTTGTAACTGTTAGGATGTTTTTAGCTGCAAGTAAAAGAAACATCCAACTCAAACTGGCTTAAATCCAGGCCACTGCTTATATCCATTGGAGTACTTACATTTTCTCAGAAACGTTTAGCTTGCTTAAGCACCATCACAGCTTCACACAGAATCAGAGAAAGGTAACACTTCCTAAATGGCTCACTTCCCTGGAGAGAGCAGCCGCAGTGACCAACAAACATTTCTCTGATGATCGATCTCAGCTAGGCCATGGGGTAGGGGCTGGGAACACAGAGGAGATTAGGATGGCTCCAGGCTTGTCCCTTAGTCTCACTGAAAGATAAACAGACAATGACCATGTGTCCAAAGAGTCAGAAAATGACTTTACTGGGAAGCAGTAGTGTTTGAACTCAGAAACTTTGTGGTGGACCTTTCCTAGCCAGCACTGTGCACATTTGATATCAATTTCCTGTTTCTCCTGCTCAAAGGACTCTGATATCTTTTCAGGCAATTCAACCCTTCCCCACCCCTCATTCACAGGTCCACCATGGGGCTCAGTATTTAGCCCAGGAATTGGGGTTTAACATAATTAGAAGCAAAAAATTACTACAAGAGTTTTGCTGGGCCGTCTGAAAAAGGGAAGCTTTCTTTTTTCCTCTAGAAGTTGTGGGGAGTGAGGTTGTGACATCTGGAATTGCTGTAGCCATTTTTGCCACCACAGTGGTGAGCCTGGAGCCATGGGGTCCACTGTGTGGAACCTGAGAATGAAGCCAAGATTCTGAAAACAGACACAAGAGATAGAGAAATACTGGACTTTTGGTGTCATCCTTTTAGCTTGCGGATCAAGCCTTGCCTGGTCTCCACAAGTACCTCCTCTGGAATTTTTTTTCAGTTATATGAGCCAATACCCACTCCCCCTGATAGGTTGAGCCAATTTGTGTTTTGTTTGTTTGTTTTCTGTAACTTGCATTGAAAGAGCTGATAGCTATTTATTAGCTGTGCAGTTTTCGACAAATTACTTCTCTGAGCTGCAGGTTTTTCAATTGTAAAGTGGTAACAATAACAATGATGACTTGGATAATTGTACAAATTAGATGTATGTGAGGGGTTGTATTAGTTCCTAACAGTGGCTGTAACAAATTACCACAAATTTAGTGGCTTAAAACAACACAGTTTTATTATCTTATAGCTCTGGAGACCAGAAGTCTGAAATGGGTCTCACTGGGTTAAAATCAAGGAGTCAGCAGGGCTGCATTCCTGCTGGAAGCTCTAGGGGAGAATCCATTTTCTTACCTTTTCTGGTTTCTAGAGGCTGCTCTCATTCCTTGGCTCCGCTCTCCCTTTCATCTTCAGTGCCAGCAATGGTCTCACTCAGACCTCTGCTTCTGTCATCACATCTCTTCCTCTGACTCTCCTGCCTCCCTCTTTTACTTTTTAAGGAGATTTGTGATTATATTGGGCCAACTGGATAATCCAGGATAATCTCTCCATCTTAAAGTCAGCTGATTAACAGACTTAATTCCATCTGCAGCCTTAATTCCCTCTTGCCATGTAAGGTAACATAACCACAGGTTCCAGGGATTAGGATGTGGACATCTTGGGAGTCGGGGGTAGAGGGGATTATTCTGCTGACCATAGGTGTCTAGCCTGTTGTGGACTTATATCCAGTACTCAATGAATTACTTCCATAGTCTTTAAAGGACAGATGACAAACATTTAACCCCACTTGGTGGGAATCAAAGAAGATTTCTTAGAGAAGATGATGTCTAAGCTGAGTCCATTCTAGACTAATGTCTGCCATTTATCGAAAACCTCAGACATTCTGCCAGACAGTTTGCATAAAGAATTTGTAATCCTCATAATAACCCTGAAGATAAATATTATTATTAGCTGTGTTGTACAGATTTAAAAACCGAGGTTCCAGAGATGTGGAAAAATATGATCCCTCATTAGCACTCATTAGTTAGTTGATGGAACTAGGAGTGGTCAGTTTTGATGAGCAAAAGAAGAAAAAAAGCTCCAAAAATCTTGGGGTACAGGCAGGAAAGGCAGGCCCAGAAGGAGCCTTGCAGTGTGGTTTCCCAGGTTTCCTTGGGTGCCAGGAGGGATGTTTGGGGAGAGAGAGATGAAGGGTGCAAGAGTCTCAAAGGAATTGGGGGTGATATGGAGACCATACTCCATTTAATGTATAGATTCCATAAACACTTTTAAAATGTCAGAGCAGGAAGGGAAAATGAGAAACTGTCCAGTTTAAGGGCTTGCTATTTGAGCATGGGTCTTGGTTGAGTTCCACGGTGAGTTATCCAGTGAGATGAGAGCCAAGCAGGAATGGGAAACCAGATTCTGGGCCCCCAGTCCCACATCCCTTACGGGAATGCAGGCCAGATGCCCCGAGGTTGGGCATCTTAGAGAGTCACCCCTCTGGTCTCAGTTCTCTGAGGGCTCTGCCATGCTGCTCTGCACGTGGAGCCCATGGTTTGTGCTCAGAAAACACGGTGAAGTCCGGGAGGTACAGCCTGGGCTGCAATTAGACTAGTAGTCTCTGGGGGGCAGCAGCATGAGGCATTGTCCCTTCGAATGACAGCGACATTAAGGACTGAATGACCTTGGCACCAGTGGTGAATGAAACACTGAGGGAGCAATCAGGGAATGAAGTTCCCAATTGTGTCCTCTAACGTGGCAATGAAAACTGATTTTCTTTTTTACATTTAGGACACCCAGAAGGCCCTTTCAAAGCAGCCATCCTGCTAGGCTTGATATCTATTCTAAAAGAGTTTGTCCCTGGGCTTCCCTGGTGGCGCAGTGGTTAAGAATCTGCCTGCCAATGCAGGGGACACGGGTTCGAGCCCTGGTCCGGGAAGATCCCTCATGCCGCAGAGCAACTAAGCCCGTGCGTCACAACTACTGAGCCTGCGCTTTAGAGCCCACGAGCCACAACTACTGAGCCCATGTGCCATAATTACTGAAGCCCGTGCGCCTAGAGCCCACGCACTGCAACGAAGACCCAATGCAGCAAAAAATTAATTAATTAATTAAAAAAGAGAAAAAGTTTGTCCCCACTCAGAACACTGCAGCAGCTCTTCTCTCAGAACAGCCCTCAGAGCCCAGGGCTGGACTAGAAGGGTCAGGCTTGAGGGCGAGCAGCTGTTCGGGGGCTGTTCATCTAAAGCTCATAATGTTAAAATCTGACCTTTCCTCCCCAAATCTCAGGTGCCCTGGGCCTTACTCCTACAAACGTCTGCTCTTCCCCCACTGATAAGATCACCCTGATCTGAACAACCACCAGATTATGGTAGTGTCCTCCTGATTGGTCTCAAAACAACAGCCAGAGGGAGTCTGTCCAGATGGGAACCAGCTCTTGTCATCCTCTGCTCAGAAGTCCACACCGGCTCTCATCTCACTTGGAGAAAAAGCCAAAGTCCTTACCGTGGCCTCCAAGGCCCTCTGCGATCTGCCCCCTCCTTCTTGACCTCACCTCCTACCCCTCTCCCCCCCTGACTCCACATTAGCCTCACTGGCCTCTTTGCTATTCCTTGAGCACCCAGCACAACCCATTCTCCAGGCCTCTGCACTTGCAGGTCTCTCTGCCTGGAACACGCCTCCCAGACACCCATATGACTTGCCCTTCACTTTCTCTGGGTCCGCGCTCCAATTTGACCTGCTCATTGAGGCCCATCCTGACCACCCAACACAAATGGCAGATCCCAGCATTGCTTATGCTTATTATTCTGCTTTATTCCTCTCTGTAGCACTTATCATGATCTCACGTGCTGTACATTTAACTCACTGTTTGTTGTCTATCCCCTACTAGAATGTGGACTCCATGGGGACAGGGACTTGATTGTTTCATTCACTCTTGTATCCCCAGTGTCTAGAATTGGCACATGGTAGGTGTTCAGTTCATATTTGTTGAGTGGATACATGAATCAATTCACCCCATACGCAAGCTCAGAGAGTACTTAATTCGTTTTTCTGAACACAGAGTGGAGAACATCAGAGGCAGGGACCTCTACTGATCTCTGGTCAGATCCGTCTCTGTGACCTTAGTTAGCTGAGTGCTTAAAGTTTCAAATTGGAAAGGTTTTTCCCGGTTGAGAGTATGCCTATGGTGTCAGCAGCAGTGATGGTGGGAAAATGTTTAAAAGCAGAAGCCAGACAAGCTGAGACTCCTCAAATCCATGCAGCAGAGAGCCCCATAGCTCTAGGGAAGACTTCTCAGTGCTGGGCCAGAGGTCACAAAAGCTCACACTCTCTCTTAGTTTTAGGACCCAGAATACTTTTGTGTGTTTCTAAAGCAAGAAGCTTTGTCTCTGGAAATGGGGTGACTTGGTCCTGACATTCAGAAAGAACTGTAGGGGATCAACATAGTGTTACATGGAAGGAATTGAAGTTTGGCTCCCAGGTACCTACCTGAGCATGCTGCATCCTTCTCCTACCTTCTCCCTTTCCATGCTCTCACCACTACCCCATCTGGGACCTGGATTATCTCTAGCCTGGGTTCCTGTCTGACCTCCTAACTGGCATCCACCTGCACCCCACTGACCAGCTGCGCTTCCAGGAGAATCAACTTTGATTACAGTAATTTTCCTGCTCAAAACCCCTAGTCTCTACACAAAGGCCAAAGTCCAAAGTCTCTAGCCTGATATTTGAGCCTTCTGGTACCTGGCTCAGGACACCTGTTTCCAGGAAGGTAATGTCTCACCTTCCCGGCTCACCTGGCCATCTAACAAGTCCTGAGCTTCCCCACCTCAGCATTTCTGCTTTTGCACTTTTTGCCCCGCCTCCCACTTGTCTCCCATGCCAGAATGCTGCCCCCATCCTCCCCGGCTATGCAGACCCACCCAGCACCCTTGTTCTCCCCGAAGTCTTCCCAACCTTCCACATCTCAGTAGGATCACTTCTCTCTCAACGTAGATGACATAATTATCTGAGCCTTTTCTGAAGATCTCTTTGCAGACCTAGGGGAAGGGCCCTTTAAGACCAAGCAGTGCTGAGCAGAAGGGTGGTTGGGTTGGAGGGCGCTCGGCAGGGTTGCTGAGGACCCCTTCAGCATCACTGCGTCACTTTGGCCTGATCTCTGGAGCCCCTCCCCCAACATGCTGGCCTTTGACCTTTTGGAGTCCCACCCTACACACTCCCCCTGCTCCTGGTGTCAAGGACCATTCCTGTCCTTCCTCTGGACTTCCCTGTGCCTGCCCAGCCCCTGCATCTCTCCCCTCAGTGGAACTCAACCTTTCATAACGTGAGCATCTATCTCCCAGCACTGGATGTGTCTATAGCATTGAACATTTTCTATTTTCATACAACACAGCCCCCAGACACAAGCCCACTACTATATTTGGTGTTCAAATATCCCAAACTAGAGGAAAAACTGGCTGTATTGATCTTATTGAAAGATGATATTGTCACGCAATGCAGATACAACCTTGGGGATTTTCAAGGGTAATTTTGACTAAAGAGGATTTTTACTTTAAGTCCTGACTTTAAGACCTAGCCCTGTATGAGCTATGAGTCCGATATGTATAGTTCATGAGCTCATTAGGAATGATGACTCTGTTTGAACAAATAGCTGCTCTGCATAGGTAGAGACCTTTGCCTTTGTATACTATTTCCTGAGTCCCAGGATGATTCCCCACTTGGGCGTGAGCCCACCATTAAGCCTTGGAATCACAGATCTGAGCACTGGGAGGGAGGTGGGGACTGGCACGAGGATATAACAGTCTTCTAGCCCTCTTTTTTTTTTTTTTTTTTTTGGGGGCGGGGGAGTGGCATGCGGGACCTTAGTTCCTGACCAGGGATCGAACCCGTGCCCCCTGCAGTGGAAGCGTGGAGTCTTATCCACCGGACCACCAGGGAAGTCCCTCTAGCCCTAGCCCTTTTTGTTAGATGAAGCAACTGAGGCCCAGAGAGAGAGAAAAGGGGAGGTGAGATCTAGCTTTCCAGTGATTCCTGGGGCACAACTCTTTCCTCTGAGCCTCACCAGTTGTCCCTGGAAAGAATAAGAAAGAAGTCAGAATTGGGAGAGCCTGTGTTTCCCGTGGGAAACATCAAACTGCCCTAAGTTGAAGGCTTCCTTTGGTTCAGCTGCAAGTCATACATCTTAGGAACAGTTCTCAGTCAGTGTGTGCTCCTGCAACAGGTCCTAATGGACCTCCTTTCTGCTTCATAATGAATAAACACCAAATTTATGGAAGGCACTAAACTTTCCCAGTAACTCTCATCTTAGATATAGCTTACACTGGGGCATTTGCCTGAAAAATTGCCAACATAAGAATGGGCCTGGAGATGTTTGCAGGCTTATGCAGTAACTGAAGGGTTAAGTTTCCATGGCAAATTCTGAGAATTCTAAATTCTGTTGCTCTTTTAGGAAATATCTTCATGTTGCATAAAAATATAACTACATGTTGACTGAATACCAAAGAGTTGGGAATAACAGGACTAATATTTATTGAGCACTTACTGTATGTCAGGTGCTTTTGACATTTCACTCTTTGCAAAAACCCATTAAAACAGACATTACAATTGCCCACTTTGCTCAAGAGGAAACTGAAGCTCGGAGAGGGTAAGTGACTTGTCTAAGGCCACACCGACGACATGTAGCGGTCAGGATTTGAAACCAGTTTAGCCTAACTCACAGGAAAGAAGTTTTCCAAATCCCATAGTGTTTCCTTTTGGAAAAATGATATGGATCCCTGGACACTGTGTATATATGGTCTAGACTTCCAACAAATGCAGGGATTCCCTCTGGAACCCGTCAGAGTTTCAGAGGGAGAAAGTGGAGCAGGTAGACAGGGTCAGATGTTCGTGCTCATGGATTTTGTCTCTAACCAGCTGTAATTTTGACTCTAACTTGGACAACCCCAGTTCATCTGTCTCTGAAGGCTGAACTGTCCTCCTCTCTAAAATCTCTCCCAGCCCTAAAAGTCAGTGATTCTGTAGTACATACTGTGGACTGGCTCACATGATTCCTTTCTGAACTGTAGAGGCT